>NW_019101102.1:461159-467618 GCF_001856785.1 Myzus persicae
TTTTTTTTTTTTTTCCCCCCCCCCCCCCATACAAAAATGATATAATATACGCCACTGCACACACCACCTAACCCACATCATTTCCCCAGCTGGTGAACCGTATATTTTGTGCAGCACCCTCTCGCATAAACGTGCAGCGTACAACAGCGTATTACTTAAATATAGAGATTGACAACTACCAATATTAATGTACCGTCGTCGAAAATATGTGCGCGGCACAAATACTCAACCCGAATACGCATGCGCAGCGGATAAAAACGAAAGTCAATGTGCCCATATTATATATAGGAACTCGGTTATCCGATCGCTCGCAAAATTATTATTCGTCACACACGCGAGTTTCCCGGACATGCGACAGGCCGTGGACAAGGGCTGCACGAGTTTAAGTGACTGCCAATGTGTATTCGAAAGTAAGTGCGCCTATGTGTACAACCCTGGGCAAGTTAACGATCATTTTTAATTGATTTAAGTTACGCCGTCGGTAGAAAACATTTTTAAAAGTTCAAAGCCAATAGCTGTATTAATTTTTTTTTTTAACTCGGTTAAATTAAAAGTCATATGGGCACTTATACAACTAACTCATTAACTTAACCAGCGAAGTTAATATATAGTTTTTTTGGTATAATATAAATAGTCACTATTCAGTAATACGTATGGTAATATAATAATGAAAAGTTAAATGTTTATGCAATATGCAGGGACGTAGCCAGAGGGAGGTCCGTGGGGTCTGGACCCCCCCCCCCCCCCCGAAGTGTCATCGACGAAATTTTTCTTGGAATCTGAGTGGAACGAAAATGCTAGTGTTTTTACAATGATATTTTTTCTTGTACTCGTAAACCTAATAATTAATTATATGTTATGGAAAAAATTACAAAATGATACGGTTATCACATACATAAATATATATATATATATGTACTCAATAGGTATACCATATAGCTGGGTATGAGGTGATATATATACATAGACGATAGACCCTCGTATAAGCTATAAACTCCAGAATAACCTTGTTGATAAGAAATGACACAGTACTAATTAGTAGGTACCATAGAGTAATATATATATTACTCTATGGTAGGTACCCAAGTTAAGATAGATTTGTAATATAACAATCATGATTGTCCTTTATCAACTGACTGGATCGTAAATTTTATCTTTTACTAATCGTATAGCGTATGCGATTTAAAGCAAAATATATTATACCATACTCGTCTGTCGTCTGTCGATGTTTGTCCACTTTCATATAAACGTACCTACTGTAAATTTTATTTCGTTTTATTTCTGTGCTCGTTTCTGTTTTATAACAATCAAATATGAAGAGAGGCGCACTTGACGATTTTTTTAAACCAAAAAAACCATTTACTGGTGTGTTTTTAAATCAACATGAAGGTACATCAATAATTGATGCATCAAATGTTGTGAGTACTAGTATTGTTGACATTGGAACTGTTTCAAATCAATTATTTCAAAATAAATCTTCGACTTCCAATAACAATATTTTTAAAAGTAACGTTTTAAATTCATTGTTTATTCCAACTAAGTTTTATACTTTTCTTAGTCGAGAATTTAATAAAAAGAAACTAAAATTTCAATATAATTGGTTGGAAAAATGGCCAAGGGAATGGTTGGCGTATTCTAAAGAAATAGATGGCACCTTTTGTAAATACTGTTTTGTTTGGTAAAGATTATGCTGGCAAAGGTTCTAATCAAAAAATTAACATATTATAAAGAGGCTGAAACATGTGAGACAAAATCCAAATGAATCGTTTACAAAAATCTTTCAAGAGGCTATAGTAAATTACTAAATTATCTAAAATATATTTTGATGCTGAAATTAAAATTCCGCGTACTACGAATAAACAAAATTATAGGGGTAATTATTCATGTAATTCACCAGAAGAGTATTATAAAATATCTGTATTTTTACCGTGTTTAGATGGTTTTATTTTACATCTCGAAAATAGGTTTTAACAGAATAATGATATGTTAACGCCAATAGAAATATTGTTACCAAAATTCGCTTTAGAAAATAACGTTGAATAACTAGAAAATCTCACTATTTATTTTGAAGATAAAATTAGTGAAAAAAATATAGCAAGTGAGTATTTACTTTGGTGTGAAAAGTGGAAAAATAATGAAGGAACCCCTACAGATATTATGGCTATTTTAAACTCGTGTGATTCGACTTTTACCCAAATATAAACCATTTGTTACGAGTTTTGGCAACCCTCTTAGTATATCTACAACTGAAGTTGAACGATCATTTTCAACTTTAAAAAGAGTAAAAACACTACTTCGAAACCAAATTGGAAATGACCGTTTAACAGGGCTGGCTCTTGTATCCGTTCATTGGGAAATATCAGTTTCACCAAATGCAGTGTTGGATATAATGCAAAATCAAAAAGAAAATTATTATTATAAATTATAACTTCATTATATCTATGTTATATTTATATCAACATTTTTTTTTATTTAAATGATATATTTTTTTTACAATATGTACATAATATAGCATTCTGTAGGTCATTATGAATTTAATTTTTGATTGATTAATAAGAATGGTTAAAATTACTTATTATTTTTATTTTTTCACTTGACCCCCCCCCCTCTCCATCGAAATAAAATCCTGGATAAGTCCCTGGGGCAATATGTATTGTGAATAATGTCATATTCTGTTATATTTTATTGTTTAATTATTTATAAAATAACGCAACTCGGATAGTTGGTTTTGACTAAAAGTAACTCGTTATTTATTAAGTCTATATCAAAACAAATCAGTTATGTCTATGAAAATGAAATTTTCAAAAATTAAAATTAACTAAACTTTAACTTTTTAACTAGTTTATGCTGAGGCTTGCCTATAGTACACCTATCAATAATGTCGATAACGAGCCAAACATTTGTGCGCCCTCTCGTAAACATATGATATCGTGAAACTCGATTGAAACTTCAATCTCAATTATTGAGATGTATTGGTAGATACTTGTGCATGGCTCGTTCGTGTAGATCATGAAAAGCGAACTCTGCAAGTATGCAACCCTAAGTCGATATAAATTTAGCTGAATCGATAAGCACGACGACCTCAGTGATATCTCTTGGAACGGACAAATTAATAAGATACAATACGATTACGGTGAGCACCTGATCGAAAAATGAAATAAATATTTACCGTAAAATGGAATAATTGTATAACTAACAACGTATTACAGGGCTGGTTTAAGATAAGATTGACGGGTGTGAGGGCACAGGAGTGCCAAAATCAGGGGGGAGCGCTGAAGGCAACTAAATTGGAATTTGAGAGGAGGAGACGGGTGCCAAAATAATTCTTCCACCGGGCGGGTGCTGAAACAATCAAGCCCTGAATTACATCATTTATGTATAACGATACAATTATTGTCTGTTTGTTCTTCAATGTTTGTCATTTTTTCGTTAGTTATTATTTAATACAAAACAATGTCATTGGGCTCGCACGCATTTAATATTATAAATGAATAAATAAGTAACCACCGCCGGTACCTTAACGGCTTATCCCATCGTTGGTATCGGTTTGTCAGCGTTTCTCTGGTGACATCAAACTCATAATTTTAATATGAGCATTGTATTAATATAATAACAGATTTTTTTTTTCTTTTATTAGTTTTTGAAGCATCTGCAACTATGTCCATTAGCAGTGTGTAAGGGGTGACGGCTATTTGTGGGAGAGGGTTAATGGTTTTGAGTAACACCTTAATATGTGACGTGAACAGTTATAAACAGGTGTAATGTGTTTTATTACATTTATGTTTAGATCAATATTATCATAAGCACATCATTATCTCATTTTCGATAATTATTCATAATATGACACGGCATCCTGGATAGGCAATTTAGCTACATATATAATCTGCATACTACCGATTTCCAGCTTTCATGGCAACATATTGCATAATAATATGGTTTAATCATACATCAAAGTATGATGATATAATAAATCTAACTATATAAATGAGATAAAATTAGTTCATGTAGTATAATATTATATTATTAAACACTGAATTCAATTTTGTCATTGAAAAATTAGACAATCAGCAATAGTTTTAAAATATGTTATGACAAAAAAGTACTTCAATTTATGATCTAAAAATCTAAAAATAAAACAGTAATATTTTAGTCCCGTTCAGTAGACACTTAAAAGCTGCATTTTGATATTTTGTATTTAAAAAAAAATCTATACATTTACTTGGATATCTGCCAACGATTATGCTTTACGATACCGCTCGAATTAATGTTGCAATTCATAATGTAAGAAAATACTGCTTGAAACGAGAAATTATTTGAACAACGTAATTCGTACTTGAGCAGTTTTTAATCACTCTCGGGACCAGAGACCATTTCGAACGTCCTCCGAGAGAATTTTATAGGCATAATACAAAAGGGGTTTTTTTTACAAACGGTCAATACCCAACGCACTATGTTCACGACTCGTCGTTCATGTAACAAACAGTTTGTTTAAAAAAATCTATTGTATTGTCTCATGTATAGGCTCATACCTATATCCCAGTATAATACAGAAGAGATACTCTGCCTGATAACCGATCGCTATAGATTTTGAGTTGATGATATATACGTTTACTTGCGAGAGGCTTGTGTGTGTTGTTATATTTGTATACAATTAACGATTCATACAATTAGAATTTTTAATCAAACTGATTTCTGTTAATTTGTGATTGTTTATTATAAACCACTACATATAAAAATGATTTCAACCACTTTAGAACAGTACATAAAAACAAATACATGAAAAAAACATTTTTGAAAATATTATAATGACATAATAATTCATTTTGACAATAGTAGGTATCAATTAGGTATTGAAAAATATGATATGGTCTATCGGCGGATTCTGATTTCTGATAAATATCGAAACGGCAGTAACCAAAAAATTAAAGGGCATGTCCTCGCCTTTTTTTAAGTACCATGAAGATTTGGAAAAGTGTCTTAAAGTGCCTATGTATAGGTAACAAGCGGTTACTATCAAATAGATTGACAGCCGATATTACCAGATGTTTTAGTTCCCTCTAAACAATTTGCAACATTTATAAACATTTATTGTCCACATCAACGAAATTAGTTCAAAACATAATATGTTGCTGTGCGTGAAAACCCAACCTGGAACGATCCGAAGTCTACACTTCTCTACAACAGTGTCCTCGCATCATCACCGTCTATCCGCGAGGCGCATCGATCATTAGGGGGGGGGGGGTATGGAAACCGCTGTATGAACACATATTTATATACACATCAAGAACACGACCGGTTCGCCGTCTAAGAGTAGTCGTAAAAAGGATTACAAGGGATTGTCGATGGGCGTGATGGGAGTGTATCAAATCCACCGGCATTGTCGCAGGGGTCGCCGAACGGACTCGTAAAACAGTAAAATAAATATTACGTATGTTTCGTCGATGACACTCGTAATAATAGAATATCAATATTATTATATTTCATACCTTTCCCGGTCGCAAATCCCGAGGTTGACTCTGCTGGCTCGACGATAAAGGCTCACGTCAGCCGTAGTGCCGCGATTCTGCGAACCGAAAAGCCGAAGCTAAACGTACAATAGTTTACTTTATCCGTACATACAGGTACCCATAAAACGTGTCATTATCCTCCCGGAGCGGCATTTTCGCCGGGGGGGGGGGGGGGGACGGCGACGGTTGGCGGTCCCGCGCACAGGACTGCGCGTCGGACCACGGACTCGGCGCGGGTACGAAATATAAATTATAATAACATTATGGGTACGAACCGCATAATTATGGCGAGCACAAGAGGATTCGGATCTATATCTGTCATATATTACGCCGTGTACGAAGCGCGAATGGCATCTGCAGCTCGTGTCTGCATTGTTGTGCCGAACGTACGAATATTTTAGCGGACGCCTCCATCATTCATCAACTGCGTATATTATATATTATTATTATTATTATTATTATTATTATAATTATAATATTATATTCGCCGCATTTGCGAATACCCATATATATATATATATATATATATATATATTATAGGCGTACAACGCGACTCGCACGGGACTTTGGGGGCGCCTGCAGCGACAACTGCTAAACCTCACGCTCGTCAACTGCAATAATGATGTGCAGCCCACGTCCTCGGCCGTAATGCGTTATTGAATAACACTGATACAGGTGCGCGTGATTACGACCCACATAAAACGGACATGATATATAATATGTATTTATGTATATATTATTGCACGCATAGTGCATGTATATAATATACGAGCTTGTACGAGCTTAACGGCTGCAGTATGATATACACAAATCGTCACAGACTCACAGATTAGACTTACGGTCTCATCGATCCACGTCCGTTATATTTTTGTTTTATATATATATATATATGTATGTATGTATGTATGTGTGTGTGTGTGTGTGTGTGTGTGTGTGTGTGTGTGTGTGTGTG
>NW_019101102.1:468093-547674 GCF_001856785.1 Myzus persicae
CAGTCCTTCCCCTCGTATCCACATCAGAAAATGTAATTATATTAATAATTTAAGTAGGTATTTATGTAATTACAAAATTTTCACAGTATAATCTAATATAATTTCATAAATATACGATTTTGTGTTAATATTATTTTCAATTTAACTGATTTTAACCTATATAGTTTCTGATCAACCCAATGGTGAAGTGGAGCGCTATTATGATACAGTTTATACAGGGGATTTAAAAATTTTAAATAGTTAACCTATGATGAAACAAATGTTTGTAAAGTTTAATGCATCACTCCCTTATTCAGCTTCTGTTGAAAGGCTCTTAAGTGTAGCTGGAGATATTTGTACGAAAAAAACGAGCTAGAATAACTAAAATAAAAATTTTGAAAATACATTATTGTATAAAATAAATATAAAAAAAGATTGATTTAAAAAATACTTTTTTTTTATGAAACGTAAATAACAAGAGTAACGTAATTGTAACTAGTTACTTTTGAGTAAAAAATGAAACGTGACGCATTACTTTTGTATTCGAGTAACTATCAAGTAATCTAGTTACCTATTTTATTTTGTAACTTGTAACGTAACTTAGTTACTTTTAAAAAGTAACTTACCCAACACTGGCAGGTCCACAAAATAATTCTGCCCATGCCAGTCACGGTCTACCACGTGTAACCAACTATGTACCTTACCAAAATTACGGAAATGTAATGGCATCAGATACACGTGCATCGAACGACACCGACACTGCACAATACTATATTATTCCTGTACCGAAGTGTAAAGCCATTGAACGTTTGCCATTTTTGCCATTTTTGAACAGAGGCGGTGCGACTAACTGTTATACGAAAAAGTGGGTCGAGTAACCCAATGACTCCATTCTCCAGGATCTAGAAGGCTAGACTATTTTATAATTTATACGCACATAGTCACATACGACCATGATGAGTTTAAAATGTGTGAAAAGTAAAGTGTCAAGTGCTGATATACGTATAGGGTTCTATGGTTCTAGCCTGAAATGTCTTACTTCTACAAAAAAAAACTCATTTACACACATAAAACCGGAAATTTTCTTAAAGGCAATAAGTAAAAAATGTGTTTAAATTTTTACATTATATGTATACCTCTAAACGCAAAATAGTTTTTCAAGGAAAGAGACTCGCTCAGCTTTGTCGCTGCTCTAGTCGATCGAGTTCAATATTATAAGACCTATTGACTCAAAAACATACGAGCATATGGAATCCAATTTATAAGAAATCGATAAGATATAAACAAGCTATGAAACAATACTCATCATTACACTCGTAAAACTTAAGAAAGTGTCAGGCATGTTTTTGGGGACTTGTGAATTATTTGTGTGGGCTAAGCCAAGTAATAGTTATCGGTGATTGACATCAAAGGATTTTCGTTATTTGGTAACAGGATTACCTAAAGAGTATAGATATACGTACCGGTTAAAGCAGCCATTATTATTTTTAAACGTTCCACCATCCTAATCTCCTACAAAGTGGAGATACAGTGGACGCCGCTTATAAGACTCACGGATATAAGGTTCAGTCGCTTATTACACTCAAAATTGTCTGAAACGGTCCGGACGTATCCAAATAAGTTATAAAAAATTCGGTTATAAGACTCAAATTTTGTAAAAAAAAAAAAATGGTAACAAATAAACATTTTTGGTCAAAATTTAGAAATTAATTAATGTTTTTTGCTTTATTATGTGTGTATGTACAATAAATTGTATCGTCTTTCACATTTTGCAATATATTTCCGGAATATTGGTTTATAACTAAAAAAAAAAACGAAATCACAATTTTTTTTCATAAATAATAAATAGGTACATTATACATACATCTTTTATAATTTTTTATTAATGCATATAATCATTTTTTATATGTATTGTAATTGTAATTTTTTTATCAGAATTTTTTTAATTTATTCAATAATACGTATGTCATATGTGATATGTATTAGAGTATTAAGATTAAAGAAAAATATGTAGTAAAATAAAATTCATAAATATGTAATTAATTTATTTTCCCACTTCGCCTATATAAGATTCATTCGGTTATAAGACTCACTTTGTGCTGGTCCCAATGTGAGTATTATAAGCGGCGTCCACTGTATTTGTATGTGATGTACAACTGCTACTGCTGGTTTTTCTGTTTCAGGGAGACCAAAATGTACTGAATGTAGGTTGTAAAGAGATTTCTGCCTAATGGCTGATCCGCTATGAAGAGGTGTTGCTGTAGTCGCATTAACCAGCATGTACATACTTATTTTAGGTGTATGGGCAATAGTTGTTCACGAAACCTCAGGTGTTTATTGGTCTTTATAATTCCATACACCGGCAACGTTGTACACAATGTTATGCTATTAAATTATACAGATTATGCGGCTAATTATTATTATTATTATTATTATTTTTTTTTTTTTTATTTAAAATAAACAAATATACAGTTTTACATTAATTGAACATTTGAATTACCTATCTCCTTTAAGCTAAGCTTGTGGCGAAGATAGAGAGTTATAAATTGATATATATGTGTAAAAACTAAAAATTAAAACACTATTATTGCGTAATTATATAATACAAAAGAGATACACAAATAGAATATAATAAGGTTAACCTACGTTACAATGAATGATACATGTAGCCATTCATTAATTATTTTTTTAGGGTTGTTATAATTATTGTAAATAGTGTTAACAAAGTATTATGATTAATGATTTTAAATAAAATGTTAGAATTCTAGATTCTAGAATAATTATTGTTGTTTGTAAATTACAGAGTCTCACAAGGGTTTACTCATATAAAATCCGCATTACCCCGCCACTTTAAATCAGTAAATCCTCGTGGGACATCCTGCATATTATATACAGCCAAGTTTAGAACGAGTAGTATAGATAATTAATCATAAAACTTTTAAAAGCATTTTGGTGTTTGGTAGTAAAAGATTCTATACGTAGGTATAAGTATCTTATTTGTCTGTATTTAATAATAAATTGATCAGTATTTAATTAATACCAATAAAAAATAACACTGGGTCCTTATATAAATTTACTATTAGTAGTTTGGATATTTTAATCATTTCTCGTGTTCAAGATTTTTTTTTTTTTTGTTTTTTTTTTTGTACTTGACTACTATATATTATTAAAGTAAAATTGAAGTTAATTAATAATTACGTTTTTTTATATTTGATAGTATTGTACACATATTTTTAGGCATACATGCGTTATGTATCAATTAGAATGTATTACAATTATTTTAATGATTGGATTTAAAGATTGTAACATTGTTAGAAACTACGTTAGAATTTTAAGTGGATGAACTGTACTGTTGGTCCCAATTAAAATTTAAACTTACACAAGTTTTTTGAACAGTTCAGAATTTAACAATTTCACATTTCAATGCATTACCGACAATGCATGAGTTTACTTTCAGAAAGTCTGATATTATATTTTATAAATTTTAAATCTTATTAACGATATAGGATAGCCAGGCGTATATAATACCTATTCAAAATTCAAAAATTTCGAAAAGAGTTTAAATATCTTGTAAGTCGTACGATTTAATTATAAACAATATAGCTACAAATTGTTTATTGGAAAAAAAATAGAATGCAAAAATAATAAAATGTTAAGCTCTAGATTATTATGAGCTTATATTATTGCCGTGTTCATTGACGACTTCTCGGTTCTCATAAGTCACCTAATTTAATTATGCTTTTATTTAGGGATTTAGTATTACCACCTAGGTATAGGTATACGAATCAGTAAAGCAGTTCCACGTTTGATCGAATGATACAATTATACTTAAAGTTACATTTTTTGTTAGCAAAGTCATTTTTACCGTACGTTCATAATAAAATTGACTATACATATATTTTATGCAACTATTGGAACGTGCGAAATATTATAATATATTATTTCCTACAATGGATCGAATATTATAATGAGTATCGCGAAGTGTTACACGTGGAACATGATAATGGATTCGAAATGTAGACATTTTTTTGTGATGAATTTATTGATGTCTCCGTCATTCCGTTATTCAATTGAAATATATTTTTATCGTGTCGTAATTTTGGTAAAATCTGGTTTTTAAAAAATGTTTGATTGTAAAAACATTTATCTAAATCAAGTGGTCATTTGTAATTGTTTTTTTAAATGTCTTGTGGTTTTAAGTATTTCATTAATTTGAGAAGTGATAACTTTTCAGATATTCAGGCTTAACAAATTTAAAAAATTTTTATTTTCAGTATTTGAAAATGAAAAATATTGTACTGCTGTACGTGAAGAGCAATAGCGTCTGCAAATGATATTTAATTTGTCAGGTATTCCCGTTACACCCTGCAGTATAGATACAAATCAATACACACTAAAGATATAATAGTTATTATTTTTGATTTGATTAAAAATTTAGCGTGAAAAAATAAAAACAACCAGAGAATTCACGGGGTAAACCCACTACCTATATAATTATGCCAAAACGGTTATAGATTTTTAAAGATATATACAATACATTATTCAACACAAAAAAAAAAACACAATAGTACCTATTATACACAGCACAAACCTCAAATACTTGTATTCCAACAAAACTAAAAACTATACTTCTTTAGTATTTCGGACAAACTGAACGGTGGCCCCAGCGTCCGATACGTTTAAGTGGGAATTTATCGCGTACTCAGATATGTACACAATATATTATATTGTACTGTTTGAACACTTCCAAACGTCGAAACAGTACAATGTAGTATTATGCATTTATGTCTTACGTTGATGTCACCAAACCAACTGTATTTGTATTGCAATATTATTATGAAGTGTTGACTCGTTGAGGTGTCGGATGCATGCCAACTGATAGTAAACTTGTAAAGAGGGTCTATTGTTCATAGGTACACCATCGGGGAGAAATCAGGTTGGACACACGTCGCACGTTGTAAGTTCAAAAATAAATTGTTGAAAAAACCATTAGTCACTACAGTGTATTATAGGTACATAACTTATTACATATAGGCAGTTACAACGAAATCAAAACTTTACACTATAAATTATGGCAGAGGTTCCCAAACTTTTACGACCACGGCACCCTTAAAAAATTGTTTGTGTTTCGCGGAACCCTAATGTCTAATCCAACTCAACTACAATTTTTGTAAATTAAAAAATGAAAATCAATTCCTTAAACTCTCAAGTCCAACTAATATTTTAATGATACCTACTGTTAATGACTTTTCATTATTAAACTTAGTTTAAAAAAAAATTTTCAATCAAACATTTTTTAAACAACAAACATTAAATAAACATAATTTTCTCAATAATCTCATATATCTAACGGAACCCTTGACATTGTCCCACGGAACCCTGAGGTTCCGCGGAACACAGTTTGGGAAACGCTGAATTATGGTACTTAAAGCTTTGCAGGTCTACCTATACATACGTTGAACCTATTGTATAAGTTAAAGTTTATTTCTGGGGATAATCAATTAATCGTGAGTCCAAAAAAAAATCTACTATTATTATTATAATATTCTAAAATTTTTTCTTACTTTTCTCAGTTTTAACCTGTTTAAATCTATGAATACTATAAACAAATGATTGCACGCTTAATTATATTAACCGTAGGCACTTGACATTTATTTGTTAACGTTACATTTTTTAATGAGCTGCAGTTTCCGATTTTAAAATAATTCTAAACATGAAAACATAAATAAAAAATATCCACCAAATCTTACAACAAACTTGCTTGCGATTCATATTATTATAATAATGATTAATATAGAGAACGATGGCAAATGCAACAAACAAAACACTGACAATTAATCTGTTTATGATAATTTCTATTTTGTATTGTTTGAAATCATTTAGCTGGTAATTTATTTTGCCCTCCTGCTATTTCAGCACTTAAAAAAAATTAATGTTTTTTATGAAAATGTCTTGGACCGGCTTTTGTTGTTTATGAATTTATATAGAGTGATTCGTTTAAAGTGCTATGCCGTGGTTATTGTACACCCGTTAAGTGTTTTGTTATACACTTTAATTGTTTATTTTATACTTCGATATTTTTCAAAAAACTTATAAAATTACTTAGTTACTTACTTACTTACTTACTTACTTACTTAAAATTGTGGCGAACGTAAATTAGTACAAATAATGAATTGGTTAATATTTATCTGTTGTAAAAAATCTCAAGCTCTGTACGATTTCCTCTATTTATGAACACACAGGCTAATATTCGAGTATAAATCATAAATGCCATTCGAAGTTTATCAATATGTTTTAATGGGTAAACAGGAATGAGCATATTTTCATAACAGTGCTATATTTTAATTGTTTCAATGTAAACCTATAGTTGACGACCATAGTTACAATTTGATTTACTGCTATATTATATTTCAATTATAAAACGTTCGAACATGTTCGCATGTCCTAAATATATGGAAACTAAATTATTGTACTTTATAATTAATAATTAAATAAAAATAGTTTTATGTGGGGTATAAATTGTTTTAAGTTAATTTATTTTCCAATTTTGTAATTTTCTGAAAAATGAAAACAACATAGGTACAACAATATTATACATCAAATATGTTTTAGTATACATGATAGTATGTGACCAATATTATCACCGTTACCATCCTGACTCGAATAAAAATTGACTGGAAGGTAAAGAAATTATTGAAATATAATATTATATTATACCTAGTAATATAATACATCATGAGCATTTAATTATCAATTTTAAATTATAACTAATTTGAGTAGTAAAAATGAAGATTGAATCATAATAAGAATTAGATAAGAATGTAATTTTAATAATAATATTATAAAATACATATCAAAAAGTACTTGCAAATAGGATTCGGCGTATTCCATAGCCTCTTTCACCCCAATTACGCCTATTGTCATGTTTTAATCATAGTGCGTACTTATACCTTCGTTTTAACACATTCATAAAAAAACATTTACAAAATATATTATTTACCTGAGACGGTGCTATTTATATAAATTAACTAAAGAAAGTGTCAATAATATTTAATAATGCGCTGAGAACCAAGCACCTCTTATGTGTTTATATTCGTGTCCAGTGGTCATAAATAAAATGTATAAAAGTTACTTACACACTTTCAAAAACAGTAAGCCTAAACACAAATACAATCTGTTTATAATAATGTATTCATAAATATTCTATATGGGCCATTCGAATTGGAAATATTATAAACATTCGTGTAAGCTAAACATGATCTGTATAGGTACCGAAGACCAATAACGAATAGTAAAATTAAATCGAAACCTTTCGATTTGTATTCACGCGAGCCTGATGTCAAACATTTAAATAAAAGTAAAAATAAAATATTGCATGGTGCGCTAAAATGCTGTGCTCTCGAATTTCGTCGCAATTATTACTATGGTTTTTCAAACAACACAGTGTATCCAAATAGTGTACGTATGATGTTAATATACTATAAAGTAAGCTATTGTGTTATTTGATACTATTCAAAACAACCACCTACATGGCTACATCTATACATATTTATTAAATTAAATATCGTGCATATAAGGGCACGTTGTGCAATATAATTAAACAGATAACCAAGTTAAGACCGTAAATACCATCGAAACATAAAATTAATTTCAACTCTATATACGCTGCGCAGTGGCAGCCAATATAAATTTTGTAGAATATGGGTAATAACAACTAATAGGTAATAACAAGTGGGTAATAACTAAAATAAAATATACGGTGTAAAAGGAAAAGTGACCCAAACAAAAACAAAATACACTCTACATACATCGTGGTATTAATTTTAGCTTAAATAATGCCGCCGCTTTGATATTATTTTCCAATATCATTATCATTGCGATACCTAATTGGAAAAGTTTTCAGTACAAATAATTACAAAAATAATAACACTCGCTGGTTCAATAAGATATCACGTGATTGCCTACTCGGTACCTATCACCAATCCCTCGATTAAAATTCAAAAAAAAAGTCGACATGTCATGTCAACGACGGTAGTCGTCACTTATTGTCGGTCGACTGCACATCTTCTAATTGGATGGATATTAGAATAATATATTATATTCAATCCGGTACCCACCTCACGTGGGCAAATAGGGCCACCGGGAAATCGGGATCCGAGTATACAATAAATTAAGAATCTATACTTTGTGTATTTACCGTACAGAGAAAAATGTCTACAACATTGAATCCAAACAAACATTACCGTTTAACATTTTACTTTTTCACTCCGTGTATATAATTAACATTTAAAATTGACAAGTAAACTAATAATGACCGTCGACCGACATTCATAAAAAGAGAAAAAAAAATTATAGCAAACATTAAAGTGCCGAACTACAGTTTACCGTCCCCATCGAATGCCTACGCGATTCTTTTTTTCAACCTATATAAAAGTGTTGATGAACTATTGACAGAAACAAAATCAAAAATGGAAAAGTCGGCTTTTCAGTTATAAGAAACACTAGGTATGCAAAACACACCGTAAGTTGTACCTACTCGAAATCGTTGCATTTTACAAAAATTATGCAAAACATAAAAATGACTTTTTTCCCCGAGAATTCTTAATTTTGAACGTTCATCACGTTGGTGAAGTCTGAACTTGGCTTAAAGTTTAAGTTTCATATTCGAATAAAAAAAATTCGAAAACCACATGTTACTGAATACTGAAATACATCAACTATATATTTTGAGTAATTGCAAAACTTGTCGCTCCCGTAACTTCACTCTGAAAATGTTCCTGGACTTTTGTAAAATATCACATATAGGATAATATGCATCATGTAAACTTGTATAATTTTACACTTGTGTATTATACAGCAATTTTTCAAACTTTTTTTAACCCGTAGTCGAGGTCGTACCAACATTTTTAATGAACCTACCACCACTCCGGTTTTACATAAACGCTCATGAATTATACTCGTTAGATATATAATATAAACGACATAATATAGACTTCGATGTGATTTGAAAACAAGTTTCAAATTAACTTTGAAATTATTTTTTATTTCATATTCTTTTGAAATACTGGCGTCGCTCATAAGTCTTACGTCGATGGAGTTTTATTCTTAAAGGTGCCGTCTTTAAGTTTGTTAGCTCAAAACTCGTGTTTTATTTTTGTATTGTGAGGTGGAGTTGAGGTGAAGACCCTTCAAGCAGCCATCCGGTACTGTAGTTGTAGCTATATACTTCTTTGGGGGGGGGGGGGGTTGCTTGTTCTTGGATGAGTGACCCGCACGCAAAAATGAAAGTAACACTGCACATAATGTACCTATCTTTAATACAATATCAAAATCCATAATTGAGTTTTGAAACAATACATTTAGAGAACTAAACATTTTAAGCTACACTAAAAAAAAATTGCATACATTTTATTTTTTATTATGTATAACCTTTTCAATATCGAATAAATCGAATCTATATTAATAATATAATAAGTAGGTATAACAAATGCTTTGAGTTTATAGTCAATTAATATACAACTATTGAACTATATAGTTAATTTAAAAAAGTAAACGTAAAATTTTGATCTTGATACTTAATTTAAGTAATATTATTCCTATTATGTATAATATTTTGAACTTTTTTCGAATAAACAATATTACTTGATCAATTCAATTAGAGGTCGCAAGTATCCTTGAGGATACAATTGTATTTAAATTTAAATTCATCGTAAGCACTAAATAATACCCGAATGTATTTGATTAAATACCTAGTTAGGTTATTCAGATAAGTATATTTTATTATTCAGATGAATAATGATTATGTTTTCGAGTTGTACATAAAATTGTATTACACATTTCAAACCTGCGAATCCAATTTTACCATAACCAAGAGAAACCGTAGAGCAGAAGCAGTTTTAACTTAATGTTATTTTTCATTTAAATTTCCACGAATTTGAAAAATGAAAAGCAGAAAAGGCTTACCTTTCGATAAGATTCTCAAAATATATTTAAAAGTGTACACTACGTATATAAAGCAGCAAAGGACTGATCAATAAAACTATTTAATAATATTCAAAATTTGTTTGTTTTTTTTTTTTTATCAAACTCGAAAAATGAACATTGATAAGAAGGAGAACTAAATTTAATACAATTTAAAGAAAATTAAAAATGATATATTTTAAAACACAGAAAAGAAAAGCCAGAGAAAAGGGGTTGTGATCCCTGTTTCAATTACAACATAGCTGTATGGCAATAATTAAATTTTATCGTTTCATTATTATTTATTTTTTTAAATATTTGTATGTTTTTACATTATTTCTACCATCAAGGATGGGTTAGAAAATCAACTTTTTATTTGTCATAACATTGTTCATGATTTTTTAATTTAATTGTCTTACACTTAAAAATGGTAACATACTCCCATACTCCATATTTTATTTCATATATTATTTACTCCTGTTAATTTATTTTCCAATCCTTCGTGCAATTTTTTATTTCAAATGGTTTAAAAGTTAAAGATTTCAAATAGTTCGCAATTTATTGGGTATAAACATTTTAATAAACTGCAGTATCCTGCAGCTTATACAACAACATAATTGTATACTAAATTAAATTCGTATCCTTTTAAAAATTAATTTACCCGATAGTGACCACTCTCAATTGACCTTTGATCACTATTTTGCAGACTGCAATTATTATTAGACAGCATTTGAATACAATATACACGTTTATTTCATTACATTTTTGGTTTTTAAAATGCATTTAGTTTAATCTGCACTTTTTTCACGCGCGCAGTAAATTGTAATGACCTTAATGTTTTTTAATTTTTTATAATACATGCTTTAGATAGTGATCGCCGAGTGCTGACTATTACTAATATTGTATTGATAATGTTTTTTTTTTTTTGTATTTAACATTTTTAGTTTGTAACTATAAGTTGGCTGTTGTTATCCCTAAGGCCCTAACTTCTTCCACTACAAAATTGTCTACCACTCAAGTCGATACAATTGTTTTGTCTTTTAAAATGTATTTGTCTGAGGGTGCTATCAGATCCACTCACATATTTTTATTTTATAAAATATTTAAGTTCTTTCATTTTTATACTTTTTGCCTTCAACCCCCAACTGGCCATAGTACGATATATGATCGCATTTTTTTTAAATTTTCGTTTGTGTATCGATTTGTTATTGAAAATAGACTGGTCTCTGTTTTTTCAACAATATAGTTTTAAAATATATTTATTTATTTTAGTTTCTAGAAGTAATTTATCTGCGGGACTCCCGGACCCCTCTCATTTTTTCTGATAAAGTATGAGTTCTTTAATTGTTGATGCATATTTTATACTTTTTCCTTCGACTACCGAACCGACTATTTATCCTACTTATCATATTTTATTTATTTTTTCGTTTGTATATTATTATTTTTGGTCTGTTATTTAAAATAGACTGAAGTTTCTGTTTCCACTCTCATTTACTTGTGAGAGCATTAGTAGTGGATGACAGATGGAAATGAAATTTATTGTGTAAAGGTCCGTATCGGTAAATTGATAATTAGTGCTTTAAAATTTTTCATTTTTATGTTTTGGAATCAAAGAACAATGAACATAATATTATGATACATCATTAAATCGTACAGCTTTACAAATAAAGCAAAATATGTTATTCTTGCAGTTAACATGGTGTGGGTGGCTTTCTGTGAATCATGTTTTGTTTTGAGTTAAGACTTCAAACTCAAGATACAACAAAATATTTATTTTTTCTTATTTAATTGATTCAATTTCATTATTATTATACTATCATATTTATCATCATGTAAAGTTACATTATACTGTCGTACTTGCAGCTGTTATTATTTTTATGGACATAATTTGTTTTGTATTTTCGTTTTATTCAATTACGTTCTCGTTCTTATACGCCCTCGTATATTTCAAAATGTCGAAATTTCATTTTATAAATACAATCTGCAACGATGATATTATTTTAAGCTGGTGCATCAACATTAAAAGAAAAACGGTTAATAAAATTGAAACTCTCTATTTCTGCTTCAGTTTTATTAAAAAATATAAAATAATTATTACGAAATAGAATTCGTTATGCAAATGTTCTATTATTTCGCATAGTTTACATTTTATCACATAAGGTAAATATTTATTTGCATACACGAAAGTATTTTTAATTAAATGCATATTTTAAGTCCAATGCAATACTGAACAATAATTGCATATTATAAGACTAATAATGAACAATTTAATAACTGCACTGAATTTTTTCTTGAAAACCACCAGAAAATGATTCATATGACTTTGTTAAATTATTAAATGTTTGTTTATCATTCAATTAATATGGTATTTACAAAATATTAACAAATTATCGTCTAAGAAATACAAATTTCTTTTTCATTTTAGTTTCAGTCTGTCTATATAAAGGCAAAAAAATTTTAATGAACGAATAAATAAACACCCAATGGTGTTATTAAAAAAATATTATTAAAAATTAAAGGTTATCAAAGTCGTTTGGATTAAGTTGTAAAAACTATCAAAACAACACGTTCTGTCTTTAAGAAAATTATCGTAGGAGAACATTTGAGTAAAATAAAATTCTTAAAACGAAGTGATAAAACAGCAAGAATCGAACTCTTATAAACATAAAATACATTATGATACTTCAACCATTCAATCTCAGTCTTTCTAAATCAATATCGTTTTATCGATTCTGGCCAGCTAGCTTGGGAATTATTAAATAACCAAAAACATGAAACGTTATATTATATCTAACATAATATAACTTAATTTATACATCACTGTATAATTATTAGGTATAGTGAATGATGAAATTTCAAATCATAAGTTATATTGGTACCTAATTAAAATACAAATTCTCAAACATAGTAATTTTTTTTTTTTCAAATCATACTTGCTAGTCATTAAGTACGATAAATTAATCAACCGTTTTATCATATTATGATGATAAATGTGTCGATCAATATTAAAAACATTTTTTTACAATGTAACGTTTTCAGACGTTGAACAAAGCATTATATGTAGTTCACTCGTAGCTTGTTAATATCTCTGATACCAGTAGCACATATTTACAAGCAGATTATTTTATTTAAGAACCATCAATATATATTTGGAAAAGGTTAAAGGTTAGGTAAACTCGTTTTTCGATAAAATAATCACTTCGTGAATATCTTACACCTTATCCTAACCTTACACGTCGGATGATAGATAAGGTTTTCCCACAGACGATTTCATAATTATTTAGTCGGCATAATATTATGTCTAAGAAATTATCTATCTTAATTATGCTATACCATGTTTTATACGTACATGGTACATGCTCATAAAACCTGTTGGTTCAGTTTTCATAGTTTTTATTAAATCATCGTACAGTTTTTATTAAATTCCATTAACATTATTATGAAAATCCATAAATTAAACGTCAATCGACAAATATTACACGAATAGTTTTATTTTGCATGATGTGTTTAGTAAATAATCATGATGTATAATTTTTTAAGTACCTAGGTCTAAATTGAATAAATTAATTTGAGTACACGAATGGCACGAGTTATTCACGAGTTAATCGACGACTTGTAGTAAGTAGTGTCGTAAGTTGAATACGATTTTTCTTCCAATGTATCATTATAACAGTCGTATCTGTAGTCATCGTCGTCGGCCGATGAACATTCTTTAGCGGTGTTGTGTGCGTTATACGGCCAAGTCTGAAATAAAAAATGTGTAATAAATATTTTAAGTACCGGAAAAGACGATAATCGCATTTCACAGTTGTCGCAGTCGGTTATTATGAATACAAAACAAAATACCTAATGATTATTTATTTGTAGATGAAGTATTAACGAGGATTGTCAAATTCCTAAAGAAAGAATAGCCATTTATGCTAAAAGAAATTTGTACCGCCACATGATACTCCTTAATTAGTAACAATAATTTAGAGAATTTGAAAATAATTTGGTCTTTAAGTATATTTAAAAATTCCAAAATTCTGCTAGTGAATAAATGAATTATTAAAGGGAAAAATGGGGACGAGCCTACTTGGTGAATCAACATAGTACATCGAACAAAAAATAGTATTATGCATTCGCCTTATATTTGGCTATTCGGTGGAATCAAGAAAAACGTTGAGCTTCTAAATTTAAAAGTTATACTACTTGAACTATGCGTAAAGATCTTTTTACAAAAATATATTAATAAGTACAAATATTTTACAAAACTATAAATAGTTAAGAGCCCACAGTCAATTTTCTTAGGTAAGTTAAATTAACTTGATATACCTAACTTTTCAATTATAAGTTGAAAAAAAGGTACACAAATTATAAAATACTTACATAAGTACAATTATAATGCATAATTAATATTTATATTGACATTAATAAAATATATAACACTAATAAAATGGCTTTAAACAGTTTAATTAATTTCCTTAAATACAATTATTCCTTTTCTAATTTGTTTATTAATTTTCATATTATACACAAATAAAGCAATTAAACCAATATGACTTATGAGCATATTTATTTCATATTTTCATTACAAAAACTTCCTACGACTATATTATCCCTGATACTCTGGCATTGCGGTATCTCCGTAATAAAACCGATATGGAAAATGTCCACTGGGAATGTCCGTATCGTGCTAGAGATAATACCATTAGAATAACTAAAACCTCGATTTTAAATCGAATTTTTTTTTTATTTTTAAGATAACAATAGTAGGCTATAGGTAGTAAAATCTTTGAACGAATATGGATAAATAGTTTTTAAATTTCGAAGTAAAACATTTATGCTTTTAAACTATACAATGGTTTTAAAACGTTTTAAATAACTATCAGAGGAAAAATGTTCTTTTTTTAAAATACGGGGCTATTCAATTAAGGTCGGCACAAAATTATCAATGGGTATAGGGTATTTGAAAAATAAAACGTGCCTACAGCGTAGTTTCATCGACAGACATTATATTATTCTAGCGATCGTTTCTGAATATTATTGTGATAAACACGTTTCACATGTACTGCGGACGAGACCCGACCTACCCTTAATGCTTTGTGCGCATATCAATGCCCATTATTAGCTGCAGCAACAGACGGACACACACCATTAAAAGGGAACGACGGGTGGACAACCATTATTATAACCTTGGACTCTGTACACACCGAAGTCACAATGTGCTGCATGTGGTACTACCATAATATGGATAATATAAGATTAGATCCACTCCTATATATATTATATCGACAAAATAAGGGATCGTTGTCTGGAATGTGCGCATTATGTGACACAGAAACATTCTTATATTATACTCTATCGATACAACACAGCATTGCAATGTATCGATGGCGCCGAACCCGTGTATCAAGGGAAGTGCGACTACCCCCCCCCACCCTTTATGCTAGGTGAGGGAGCGTGTGGTAAACTAATCTGAGTATGGGGATTTGGGAATAATATTGTACATCAGTATATCTATAAATTAGCTGTATGCTGCCATTTCAAATTACAACACCAAATATAGCTATTCCTATTATTTTAAATTATATTTACCCGAGTATAGTGTATAAATAACAGGTCAACTGCCACGAGACCCTTTTGTGGGTCACACGAAGTTCGTCAAAACGTTTATCAGTTTGATTTTGCTAATCATAATAATATCATACAAATACTAAAATGTATAAGTATTATATTTTGATTGTGAACAAAATATTTCTGGTGCAGACGTGAAGATTTAAACAAGTATTATCGAGTCAGTCACTCAGTGGAATGTTGAATATTGTTAGGAAGACAGGCAACAGTGAAAGAACACAGTCCATATGCATAGCATATGTATGTTTGGTGAATACGCTGTGCAATTCGACTGAGTTTAATTATATAGATGCAGTAAGTAGTTGCACAGAAACATGTTTCATATTGTGCAATGCAGTAGGTTGAATTACTTTTTTCAAGTATTTGATTGAGAATAAAATTATTTATTGACAATAATTGAAAAACAAGTTTAAAAAATCAAAAATGCCTCAGGACTATACAGATAGCTCCAAAAGAGCTAAAATATTTTGTCGATTGTAGCATGTATGGTGAATGATATAACAAACATTTTGTGAATATTTCAAATAGCTACGGTAATTTGTTTTTCAATTTAAAAAAAAATAACAAAATAATTTATTAATAATATCCAATGCCCCAAAAAATTCAACCAAAAATGCTCATAAAAAATAATTTGACTTTTCAGTAAACTTGTTTTAATAAAAGTAAAATAAGTTATGAGCAATCTTGTCCTAAATTTTAAAATCTTAGAAATAATTACAAACAATTTTGTGAATTTCTGACAAATAGTTTGCAAATTTAATTGATTTTGACAGTTTATAGAATTACGAACGACTTTATTTTTATTTTTACTAACAACAGCTTATAAGGAACCTTGGATTAAATTTTCAAAATTAATGGGCGAAAATGAATCTCCAATAATTAAAAAAAATTAATACAAATCTAAAATGTCTTATTCCTATAAATAGCTCAAAATGAGTAAAAATATTTTGATAGCGTATAGTGAATAAAACAAAAAATAATATAAATGTTTGGTGAAAAGTTATAACTATGTTTTTTAGAGTTATACCTACCAAAAATCAAATTCAATTTTGTCAAAAACTGGTTTGTATAAAAATCTGGGATTTTCCTGACGCTTTTAAAAAGTCCTAGAATTTTCAATGTTGAACTCCTGAATGCGAATTGCTATCAGAAAATGAGATATTGCAGTCAAAAATTGAAGAGATATTTCGATTACTTGTCGTGTACACAAAAAATAAACAATTGAATTAATTAACTATTTTTATAATAAATTTAATATTTGTATTATATACGTGGGTTATATGTGTATACATAACACCTTTCCTATATTGCATTTTAATATATTTTTTTAATATTATACTTTTACATATATTCTTTTAAACAAAAAAACAATGCTCAACCAGTGTTGCATGCTTATGCACTTTATACATATTTTTATGCCTACTTATACCTTATACTTAATAAATAATATTGTAAAGAGACGTTATAATATACAAATATACTAATGGGTATCGGCGGCGGCGAAGCGACACACGATATCTCCAAGGGTGGCCAACATGAATATGTTTGGATAAATACAATTATATCCACAGCCAAAATGTTTCAATCATTAAATTGTGTACTCAACTTAAATTTATAGTTGCCGTCTTCAAAGAACAATTTCGAGACTTCAAGGTTTTTTTAGTAAATGTCATTGACAACAAGTGTCTGATATCACATCATATTTAAAAAAATTAATCAGATCTCGAAATAACTAAAATCTCAAAGAGTTCTTATTAAAACATTTAGGTGCTTTTACAATTTCAATTTTTTTTTTTCTTATACTCTTATTTATTTATATTTTATCGATTATTGTTTGTTCATTTATCAATAAAAACTTTTTTTTATAAATGTATACCAAAAAAATGTGCAGTAATGATAATAAGTCAATTTTTTGGTATTTGTAAATAAGGCGCGAGCTGCTCCGCGTTGGCTTACCTGCCTTAAATTACATAATATAGGTACCTATTGTGGCGTGCGACCGACGCCTTTTAGCTGACGCAATTACGGCGCACCGTGGAATGTGTTCGAGTGACTTTAACGACCCATTTACATTTATTGTTGAGATAGTATGTGGCCAGACGTGGTGCATCGGATTAGTATAGTTGTCACTTTTCGGTCTTCACGCTGTCATTTAGTAAAATACAATTTACGTTCTCAAGTGAAGTACCCCCTTCCCCTTAGTATTTTTACACTATGGGTAAATAAGTAAAAATATGAGCCTTCACATTTTTGTTTTTAAATTAGAGTCAGCAAAATCATATTATCCAATCAACTTAAAATTGATTTTATTTTTAATTTCGTAACAATTAAAAGTTATAGGCATTTGTCAAACAATTTAAAATTTAAAAATATTAATCATGATTCCTTTGAACAATTAATAATTAACAAAGTTTTATTAAAAAACTCACTGTACAAATTTTCTTTAATATTCTGATTGAATCGACTGTGAAATGTGCCATATGAAATGATAAATCAACTATTTTATAACATAGATGCATCTGTTTAAGCGATAAGAAATAATAATTATGCGATAAGTGTGATGACGCGAGCAAGGGAAATATGAATTAATTTAATATGATATAGATAAATTGTTGAATTTTACTTCTTGGAACAATTCTTATCTACACGCCGATCATACACATAAATTGACTGACAAAAAGGTCAGGTTGCAGGTAAATAGAAACCCGAGGGTCACTGCCATACCATACAATATGTTTACAGGCTTACAATCTACACGTTTATTTTCATTTATAACTTATTTTCAGCTCAACTTTCTTAATTTTATATTCCATAAGAACATTATCTTGACAATAACAAATACAAAAAAAAAATAATTAGCGAAATCGGTCCAGCCGCGATGCTCTTACCAAGGGAAATAGGGATTAAAATAGAGAAAAATATTTGGGGTGGGCCACCCTTAATACCTACTGGTTTAAAAAATAGTCCATGATCTATTCTTAAACCTACGAAATACACACAAAGAATTTCATGAACATCGGTCCACCTTCTGAGAAGTTTAATAACGAACACTGTGACCGGAGAATTGTATATTCATAAGATAATTGTTTAGATATACAGCCTATAACTTTTTGACTGTATTATTATTACCACACCAGCAAAACGTGTAATTTTTAAACTAAAAACTAAGCAAACACTAATCCTAAGTGTTAAGTCTTAAAGATTAAATAATGTCTGGGGAGGAGTAGGACATGTTACATTACACAAGCGAGTACTCGATGCACACATACAAAGAAGAATGTTATCTATATAATAAATTCTGAATAAAAACTAAATTTTTTTTAATATACAGTGATCGCTGCTTATTTTAATCACGGTTAATGTTATCAAACGTTTATTGTTATCGAAAAGTATAAGTACGGGCCGGATGTATACTTATATGTGTAAATTATGTCGGCTATTGTAATCATTATCAGTTTTAGGTCATAGAATCATCATTTTGTAACATACAATGTTTACAAAGTTTTCTCCAAATGTCTCACAATAAAGACATAAATGTCTATACAGTGTATAGAATGATATCACATTTATATCATTTATATCTACCTTTCGTTCGTACAGCATAAAGACAGTCGCTGCCCGTCGACCAGTATCGCTTTTGTATGCATCCGTACATATTAAACATATTTATTATTTATTTATATTTTATTTAATTTTTTTAAATTTTAAATTTTAAATTTTTCGTTTAGTGTTATCAATCGGATTATGTTATCAGTTATGTCCCGTACCAAAGTGATTACATGAAGCGGCGACCACTGTAATAAAATAATCATTGATACATGACATTTTAACAAAATATTTATAAAAGCATTTAACACTTTATAATTTTAAAAATATATTGACTTTTTTAATTATGTATAGGCATAAGAAAATGTTGAATTAATTAGTTTCTTTTAAATGATGTGAAAGTAAGATAAATTGTTAATATTTTTGTCTTTGCATGAGCAACTCGTAAAATATAAATAGTATATTATTATAGGTAGCTTAATAAAGTTAAAAATTAAACAATAATATAAATTAAAATTAAATGTATAGTCAATATTATATAATGTACCTAATCTCTATATATACAAAGGAAAATTACTTTAGCAATAATCAACGCAGAGCCAAACCTATTTGAGTTATAGACTTGAAATTTCGAGGATGGATTAATATTATAATGTCAAGTTCCACTAAGAAAAGATTTTTCAAAATTTTGATTTTAAATAGTTGAAATCGCAAAAATAAACTGTTTAAGTACACATTATATATATATCTCCAAATTTTACAGCACGGCGATCTATGGGTTTCTGTAGCGACATGCAACCATAACTTTTTGTCCGTCTAACTATATGTTTGATCGGTGTGCAGATTTGAATTGTTTTAGGTAAAATTTTACAACCTATCTATATCTATCTATGTATATAACAATAAATCCCTACTTCCCATAGTCGAGGCATTACGCTTATCGCTTATCGTTTACAACAGATCCATCTATCTTCTATCAATGACATAAAACAGTTAATTTATAATTTTTTAGAGCTCATTTCACAGTGGAATCAATCGGAAGATTAATGAACATTTTACATTATTTTGATAAGTGTTTGTTCATCATAGTTAGTTGAAGCAATCACGCTTAAAATGTTAAACAAACTTAAATCACCTTCGGGCCATCACCATGCCATACAATATGTGTATAGGTATACAATTTGCATGTTTATTTTAATTAATAACTTATTTTCCGCGCAACTTTCTTAATTTTTTAGTAGAACTTGGTATTTTTTTTAAATTTTTAGTTGCCGTTGGTTAATCCGGCAGATCATGTTTAAAAAGGCTTCAAATCGAATTTTAGTACATAGCCTACCAAGTTCACTGTTGGCTGAGTTACACTTATTGCCGTTCATCGGCATGTACACAGTCAAAAAATCAATTAAATTTAAATGAAACATATCGTATTATTCATATAGAGTGTGAACCTAGCGGGGTGCGCAATCCACCACAGATAGATAGCCTACCTGATAATATGCTACATACATTATAACAAGGGAGTCTCATATAGAATTGGCATTGTTAAAGGGCAACGAAGTGCAAGGGATCAGCTAGAAAAGATATAATATTGATGTAATAGATCTTTGTTTCGACACGACATTACGACAGTTAATTTGTCTACTGACGATCGTAAGTAGTAACAGCTGCAACCGCTATAATTATGACGTATAGGAATACTTGCTGAAATATTATAAACTACAAACTAACATAACAAATTTATTATCTAAGTTAAGAGTTGTATGGAAAACACTGAATAGCTGAATTATATAAATTGCGTTGTAAAAAAATAATGATACTTTTCTTATCGATAAACGAGTTTAACTATACAAATTATAATTATAGCCATAGAATCATTTTTTAATAACAACATGTATATAGAGTCATTAGAACTATTTGTAAATATTATTTTTATTTTTTGAAATGATTTTTCAAAATTAGACCTCTAAGGGGTAAAGGGGTTTTTTTATATAGCTATATAGTACACGGATAACGCCGTGACGGGACAGCTAGTATTTTATAGGTTATAGTTTTTGAGCAAAGTAAGAAAAAAATGTTTTGATTTTGAGTCAGCAAATTGATAGATCCTAGTTCCTCCCATGAATTGTATTTCGGGACAACACGGTGTTACTCCCCTCCTCCCATTGAAAATAGAACTGTGAAATTTCCGATTATTTTTGTAATATAATATAGTTTTATAACATGTATAGAGTATAATATTATTATTATTGTTGTAATAATAATTATTTAACACTGTGCTATGTTATCTAAGATATGTGTGTTACATTGAACAATTTTTTCTTCGAGACTATGCATATTAGAATTAAATATTATAAGTAACTGTTGAGTTAAACACAGTACCGTAAATTACAATTATACGCTTCATTTCTCGACAATAAATAAAATATATGACAGGAAGTCTTTCAAATTAAATATATGCCTATTTTAATACTTTAAATATTGTTTTAATGGTTTAGTAATGAATTAGTTCAATATAATATATAACTCGATATTAAAGGTTGGAATTCACTTAAAATTGTATATTGAAATAATAAAACAACAATATTGATGTTCTTAGAAATATTTTAGAAATACTATTGTACCTAAATTGAGTTAGGTCCTTAGTGTAGGTTCTAACCCCCATTAACAGCTGACGGGCGGATGCGCATTGTATCGACTTAAGGTTTGGGACAATCGGGTCTTCCTTCAAACTACATGTATATGTACACTGAAGATACACAGTGCTAAATAAAACCCAGCAATACAATATAATGCGTATAGAAATAATTGTGTACCATTATAAGTCGGGTCCGATAAACTAATATATAATATAATGTGGCACATGATAATCGCACATTAACAGTCGACCGGCGGTGGGTGGTCGGGTTTTTTTTTTAACTACCTAGAAATCGGTATTTTATAAAATGTCCGCCTATTGTGGCGATAGATTCTGGTGGGGCGTCGAATCGGTCGTGGCCGGCCAAAGGTCTTCGTTCGGGACGGTGTTCAGTCGAAAACGATTAGTGTGCGTAGTCAGTTACTCTATGCGTCGTGTGCTTGGTCGACGTGTGCTCCCATAGCCTAATAAACGTTACACACCTTATTTGCAGGCTGAGATCATGGAGTGGCAGACAAGGAAGTCATTTAACGACATGTGGAAGATTATTTTTGCCACTAAGCGACGTGGTAACAAGAAGAGTTTAAGCCGTGGTGAATATCAGGACCGGATTGCAATAGTTCGGCAACTGAAAGAGCATCTGAAAACAGGCAGAGGGACCGTATCGGCGAGGAATCTGCGATTACTTCACAAGTTTAACGTTATAATGAAGGGTGGTAGCGAATGGTTGGTAAAGCCATCGCCGTTGGTAGACTCGGACAAACTCCGCTTGTACGTGTCTAATGATGAACTGTTCGACGTGCTGCACGAGGCGCATCTGGAGACCAATCACGGTACTGAGGATCAAATGATTCACAGAATTCGATTGCGGTACTGCAACGTGACGAGGGAGGCGGTGTCCACTTACCTGGCACAGTGTCCGTACTGCCGCAACCCGAGAGGGGAGGACGCGGTGAGAGCGATATCTCCGAAGGCACCGATGGTGGTGGTGCCAATGCCGGTACAGGTATCGCCGGTATCGGCGGTACAGATGTGTCCGTCATCTCAGTTTTCTGAATATGGTTCATCGGTCTACTTCGGATTCATCGACATGCGTCCATGGACCCGTGATGGCTACTCATATATCATGGTCCACTGGGACATCAAGAGCAAATTTATGCACATAATGCCGCTCCAGAGCGTACACCATGTGAACGTGGCGGTCAGTTTGATGGATATTTATGCGACGTTTGGCATGCCACATTTTATCGACGCACCATACTGTGTGCAATATATCAAAGCGATAATCAATCACATAAAAGTAGTATGGAGGAATGAGGTGTTCATCAAACACAGGGCTTCAGATGATGTGAACGATATAACCAGTGGCTGGCATAATGTACAGGACTTATTGAAGCCATGGTTGACAAGAGAAAAAGTTAAGCGCAACTGGCCGTCGGAAGTCAAGTACATTCAATTTGCGATTAACAATCAGACATTTTCAGGTAACATTTATTAGCCACAATTTTGTACTTACAGGAACAATAGGAAGGGAAATTTAGGAATTCTTTTCAATTACAAATGTATGTATGAAAATGTATTGCCGGTTCCTTCGCATAAATTGTTCTTATAGCAATTTAAAAATATCAAAAATACATAGGCATAATCTTTTTATAGACATTCGAAATTCAATTATTGACGAAATTGAATATTTAAACGAACAGTTGAATTTCTTCTTTGAATGGTTTTATAATCAGTTTGTTGTAATTTTAAAAAATAACTATTTATTAAAAATCGTTTGAAATCCTTTCCATTACATATATTTTCATTTAGGTACTATTATATACAAAGAAATGTTCAAAATATTTAGGCTGATTTAAAGTTTTTTTTCCATAGAACATAGGTACCAATTCACCATAAATTAACTAAAAATGTAATAATTGCAATAATAGGTAAATGATAATAATAATTTATGATATAAATATTATAGGTGCTATGTACTATAATATTATAAAATATAAAAAAATAATACATTATTATTTATTACATTTATAATAATTAGGGTTGGGAATTTTATCGAGCAATTATTGTAATAGTCAAATAATTTTAAAAGTATTTTGAAAATAACCGAAAAAAATCTTATAATACGGGAAAATAATCAATGTAATTATTACAAATAATTAATTTTTTATCAACCAATTCCAAATGGGCACAAAAATAATTGTTGACTTATCAATAAAATAAACAGTTGACATTTTTTTCCATGTTGTTGTTTTTATCTTTATTTTTTTTATTTAGTATTTTATAACTATTTACGACTGCTTCATAGACGATAAATTAAAATTATTAAACTGGTTATTGTATTAATCGTCAAAAATCGATTATTCCTCAACATTCGGTAATCACTAATCGACTTACACATTTCTCAATCGTCTAGCCTTAATAATAATAACAATTTTGAAGGATTGTGTTACCACCAAAATTAATGTCTTAAAGAAATATAAATATATACAAGTAAGGTAGAAACCCACTGAAACCGAATATCTAAGATCCGAATCTATTTAGCTTGTCATTATGAGCTGTAATTCCAACAGGCAGGTGAATATAATATTACAAAATAATAGTTTATTAAACAAATTTTACGTTTACCTAAAAATGAATTTGTTATCAGGTAGTTTTAATGATATTACATTATTATTACCAATTGTGAAAAAGTCGATTCTTATTTTATTTTATTTATTTGTTCGCCCCATGTTTCGGCTAACAATCTAATCGGTTAATAGATGATGTCGACATTTATGAATTCGGAATAAAAGTCGTTGGCTAATTTATTCAACTTGTCCCATTGACCGTCACCCATAATAAGATATTATCTTTAGAAATAATATACACACTAAAGGCCCGTATCTGTTCAGAATTTCATTTTTCATGTAACGATCTATTGTCGAAATCAAATATTTAACACATCCATTACCACCCAATGACGTGGTACACTCGACACCTGCTATACAGCAGAGCGTATTCCCGGGGTGGTTTTTGTTTCTTTTGAACACTGACATATTTGCAATTTGCATACTTCAAGTGTCCCATACTATATAGTACGTTCCACTGTATCAAACCCTGCAGGCGCCACTACTAATTATCTGAATAGGTTTACCAATTATTCTGCTAACGTGTTTATTTGTTTTTTTACAGGATGCTCCTCGTCACTTTATACCAGACTGCCTTCGGATATCAATCCGTCGGTGTGATTGATCGTTTGATGTAAATTCCATCAGAAAAGGCGGCAGCAGCGGACGAGGGCCACTGGAATGATTGCACTACGGCGACGTTCTCGTTCTCCTGTTAAAAGTACAACTGCTGGCCGACACATCTTCCACATAAATTGTGTTCACTTTTTTTAATATTTCACTAGATTATACACTGTCTTCAACAAACCGGTAATTTTATTAGCATCATAGTATATCCCTTTAACACGTTTAATGTACACATATAAAAGATACAACATAGTATATATAGGTACATGTAATATGCTACTGTGATTGACAGTTTGAAGTTTAAATTCTCCCAGATTTATTTGCGGCTTTAAAAGCAATTAACAATCTGGTACATAATGGTTAGGTTACTCGTGTGACGCTTAAGTTATAATTAACTAGTATACTTATTACAATGTCGGTATATCCTTGTATTCAGGCAAAATGGCTCAGAACAAATAAGTTTTTTTACTGTTATTGAGATTAAAGTTTATTATAATATGTATATGATAAATAGATCTTTAAACTTAAATCTTAAAAAAAATCCATAGCATTAAAATATAAATACAATTCATTATTAATAGTATTGTTGTTAAATCATATCTAAAATTGTTATCTATAATAATAAAAAAATAGTATAATATAATAATATAATCATGTAAAATTTAAGTATTAAAATTAAATTTTCTTTTGGAAAAAAATTTTGCTTTACCAAATTTTATATTTATATATTCGCGTTTGTATAAATTAAATATTATGCATTGTAATATAAAAAAAAATATATGCCTAATGGCATATTTTTATACCTTTTATTATGTTTATTATGTTAAAGGGATTGCAAACTGCCAATTATTTCAACAAAAATGTATGTAATGATTATTTTTCATTGTGTTTAATTATTTCAATATATATTAAATTAAACTATGTTTTTTAAACTTTCTTAAATATGAATATAAAAGGATATAATTTATTATTTTGTCTGATTATTTTTTATTCAACGGTTGGTAATTTAAAGACCATTTTGTGCATTGTTTAACTCTCAATTTTTTTTGTTGCATTGCGTTTAATTTTAAAAAGTAAGTTTTTGATACATTGAATATGAATAAAGTAACATTAAATAATAAACTGTTTAAAACTGTAAATCATATTCTCGTTAACAATTAATGAAATATACAAGGGACTAATTCAAATCAATGCAAATATAATATTTTGACACTTTAATATTGTTTTTATGCTTTAAAAAAACGAATTAATTTAATGTGATTGGATATTAGAAGTTCAAGCGCATTTAAAATTGTAATACTTTTTAAAATCTAACGAATGTGTTTTATAAATTGTTATTATTTATTTTTAGTAGAAAAAAAATGATTACAATCCATACATACACTTATACAAATTATTAAGTAAAATTTCTATTGCAAACAATACGTTTTTTTAATTGTTTAATAGACATGTCAGTAGGTGCATACAATCGCTGGAACAGTTGTTTCACGACAATTTTACATTAATATTACTATTTTAGTCTTTTGGTTTTTTGTTACTGTAATAAAACAAAATTATATTTTATGGATCGCAATTTCAACCGACAATTCTAATATAATACCCACATTCTACGTTTATAATATGTATATTCATTACTATTAAGTTACACTAACACAAAACCAGGTTTATTATTCGAAAACAAATGAACGAGTGCTCGGGTTTTAAGCAGAGAAGAAAAAATGAGAGAGAAATATGGATTTCGTGTAGAATCTCGCGAAGGATAAAATTATGAAAAGCCTTAGCCCGTAGGAAAAAGAGTTTTTGCTTAAAGGTAAATAATAAACAGAAACGAAAAAATGTCTGGCGCGCATATGTACATTGCTTCTTATATAAGTAGGTATAAGGTAGGTAGGTTCACTATATAATATCCAGTCACACGTGGCCGAAAAAGCCAGGTACAATACAATTGGTAGGTAGGTAGGTAGGTAGGTAGGTAGGTAGGTAGGTAAGTGGTTAGTTTGTGGGTAGGGTAGAGTCATATTATTATTATTATTATTATTATTATTATAAGCACTCCGATCAAGCGTTAACGGTACACGTACTGCGCAGAATACAATATTATACTTGTGCAGTATACAGAGTGTAACATAAGAATTTAACGAAAAAAATGATGCCAGTATGAAGGTTGGGATAAAAGTTCAACCACAGATCGGGACATTTACGAAAATAATATCAACAACCTTTTTTCAATTATTCTCAATTATAAAATTTAGAACACAATGTAATATATGTGTGTATAGAATAAAATAGCATGACATTTTTAAATACTTATTTTACAGCGTCGTTCGAATTTTAAGTTTAAACATATATTATTGTTACAGGAATTAAATGAATGATACATTTGATTAATTAACTGAGATATATTTTTCTGACTTTTCCACCTATTTCAATAGCTCTGGCCTTCCCATGACATACGTATGCAATTTCAAACAAGTAATTTTGAAATTAAATTTGCTTTGAATGATACTTTCTGCAGTTTCAACTTGGAGACGGTTACGTTATTTTGTCCACTGGGTCATTATCAGTGAAAATATCTTCTCAATATTAGAGTTATGACCAGGGATAGCATATAAGTATTGGCCCATCAAAATTAAATTAAGTTTTCTTTCAAATATATCAGTTTTTTGAAAGAAATTTAACCATTTGTCATGAATATATTTTGCATATTTCCTTCAATTTCCTGTTTGTAATTTTTAAGGTACAATATGTCTTCAAAACAACCATACGTGATATCAATACTCTTTTCTAGATAGTTAAACGTGTGACAATAATGAAAATAGTATGGATAATAAATAATTTAAGAAATATAGGAACTTATGTCAAATAATTCGCAGAAATGATATTTTGAAAAAAGTTATTATAAGTTTTAAATTAATTTACTAGAAAAAAAATATTGCTATTTTAAAAATTCTATAAAGTAAACTACTTGACTTGCATACATGTTTTTAACGCAAAAATTCTTCTTATAACCCGATTAGCAAATTGGCAATTTTTGAATTGCCCAAAAAAATTTGAATCAAATTTATAATATAACGCAAGTCCCTATAAATTATGTATAACAAAACAATAAATATTGGTTATAACAAAAATTAATGGTGTAATCAGTTCATTCTGTTACGCCATGTATAAAAGTCATACGGATAAACGGGAAGATTTTACCAGCATTATCATACCTGTAAAATTATACGAAAACTTTTTTTTAATATATATATATTGATATAGCTTGAACAAAATTCAAACGAGTAGTTTCTAAATTATGAAAATGTCCATAGTATACTATACTAAAGATAATGGACAATTGTTTGACAAAAATATTAAATATTTGTAACATTTAATGTCTGGTAAATACAGAGTCCGGTTTTTGTTTTGTTTCTCTTTTTAAAAACAATTCAGATTGTCCCACCTGTGTCTGAAAAATTTGAATTTATGTTTGGTTTTGTTATCTTGTCCTTCGTGGACCGACATAACATGGTCATTTTAAACTCAGACAAATTTTACAATTTTAACAATTTATTAAATATTAATTAAAACAATTTATGTTGATTTTTAAATAGCTGTACATAACTCAATAATAATTAAATGTTGACCATTTAGTGAAATTCATGGTGAACCGTTTCATCAAGGTTGATCATGATGTAGAATATAAAAAACAATTGGCCTTTCGGTAGAGTATGAATATAAAACAGAAATAGACGAATACTTAAAGTATGTATGCTTAGATTGCCATTTCTTGATACACAGTCAGTCGGTGATTGATTTTCATTTAAACAAGTTGAGATATAAAACCAATACGTAATTTGTTAGTTGAAAATTATATTAACAATAGTTACCTACATATTCTCAATAACAAAAACAAAAGACCATAGTGTTTGTCTTACAATTAGTTTGATGTTTATGTAATTCGTGTAAATCTTTTCACTTAAAATTGAATTCCCAGTTTTATTCCACGCATCTAAATATTTACAATTTCAAAGATGTGTATTGTTTTTTCACCTAATACTTAAATTATAATAAGTAGCTCTTATATAAAAATAAATTATAGAAACATTATTCAAGACAAACTACAACTTATAGATAAACAAATTTTGAAATAGTTATATCCACAATATCAAATATACAATGTATATATAAGTATTAGCTTAAAAATGTAAGTCTACTAAATAATTTGGCTGAGGGCTCGATAAAATTTGATTTTAAATAATTGTTTTGTTTTTTTTTATTTTAGTGAATCATTATTATTCGTTTATAACTTATTAATATGCAGTTATGCAGTATAATAAATGTTATACTTAAATATGGGTAAATTAGGTACTTGTAATAGAATAATGATAATATAGATTTTAATATTATATTATATATTGAATCATTTTTATACGAAGACAGAAATCATTTTTCAACCATTTTGGTAACCAATGTGTCTATGATATAAACATTGAGATACCCGGTTGTGAAAATTCAATGGGTATCGACTACCTGGGTTTGGGAGCCGATTCAATTGCTCACATAAAAAGAAGATATACCTACCAAACGCCACGAGATACTCCCGTAAATGGCTTACGACAATTTAAGTATTTGAAAATAAGGTTCTTAATAATAAATATAATATGTCTATACTCTATACTGACGCCAGTAAGAACAGCAATGTGCACGAAATAGACATCAAATATGTATGAGTAAAAAATAAAAATAAAATAGAAGAAGTATTTCTGTACACTACATAATAATTGTTTGCTTATGTTTTCTTTTTACTGAAAAATTAATTAATTTAAAATATAATGTATATAGATATATTATTATTTAATTATTTATTTAATTAAAATATATATTTAGTAAATCCATTATTCAAAACGTAAGCTAAAGTGCTGGAATTTAGACCTTATAGACTCATTATCAAAAATACGAAGGTTATTACGGACCCGAAGTATTCGGCCTTTTGACTAATTTAAACTTTATATTTAACATATAATATGTTATCGAATACCTCATAAAAGATGGCCTTGGACCCTGTGAAAAAGTGAGAAACATCCGTCCCATATTTAGCAGGTGTTATTTACAATTATTTGAGTTAATGCAAAAATCAGAATTTCATTAGAGTGGTAGGTAACATTATTGATTGACCAGAATTTCAATAAACGAGATATTAAAGTAAAAATGTAGTGGTGATCATATTGGATAATTCACCCTGTATATAGTTATGTTATATTTAACTGTTTTACAAAAGTATAACAATAAAATGATAAAATAAAGTGTGGTCGTGCGATTGGTACCCATCCGACAAAAAATGCAACGACGACGTAGACCATATCTTTGACACTGGGAATTATGATACACCGTAAGTGGTAGGGAAGTCTTTAATATTATACGTTAACTATAGTATTACGTAGACTTGTTTGATGTTTTATTTTTTATTTTGTTCATAATAACGAAGGTCCGGGGTACTAGGTAAAAAAAACAAACTAGATGTGAGTTGCAGACTTGCAGTCGTTCAGAAAAACACTGGAAAAACATAAGAAAAGCGGGGTCAAATATAACTGACCTTTCGTAAAAAAGTATTACGCCTGGATATTATTTGGATCTCCTGGCTGACATAATATTTTGTACTATTTAGTATTTACAACGTTAATTTTGTCACGTAAATCGATAGATGTACTTCAAGTATAAATGCACGTGTTGTCTTTGGTAGTTTTTGTTTTGGCTGCAACACCTCGCCTAATTCGTTCCGACACGTCTCGTCGGTTGTTTATTTTAGTTTAATATTTTGGTTTTTGTTCTATTCTCCTGACCCACCGACGATGACTAAGAGACACGATTGACACACCATCGTCGCTGTGCGTTTGCCGCCGACGAGAAGAGATGTGACAAATTGCACCTGTCCGACGACCATTTGTCTCTTTTGGCCCGGTACCCATTAGTCAAACACGACCGCTGTTCGGTGGTATATTTATAAGTTTTTTTTATAGCTTCGGCAACCTCTCGTCGTGGAGTCGGCGGATCGTTTTTTTCGGAGATTGCGACATAATAATTATATTATTATATTATGGTGCGACGTCGTAGTTATGTTTCAGACTTGCCAGATCGGTGGTAATTTGAATCGAAAAGTGTATAGGTACTCACAGTGCATTGCGTATTCTATTATATCATTTGGACACACGAAGTACCACGGGACCACCGAAAGGGAGGGAAAGGGTTAGGTTTCGAAACTTTGGTCCTGAGGCCCGTGAAAATATTTTATAGGTAAATAATAAACAGTTAACCATGATTTATAATAATAGGTATGTGATGTGAACAAAATTATTCATAGAATACCATAATACACATAGGTAATTTAATATAAAAATAAATATTAATATTAAATTGTTTTTTGTTTGCATATCATAAACCGTATCCGTTTATTATATTATAAAAAGTATTAATCAGTAGTTGTTTGAGTTAGATTTGATTGTGCACAAAGTGTTATGGTACCTCATACATCGTTCATCGTTAACACACGATAGTTTATAGTATTAATTATTATAATCTATAGATAACAACGAGAAGACGAATAAAGGTATTATAAATAACATAATCGTACTAATTAATTGATAGGTAAGTATTATTATATTCGATAGAAAGTAAATCGTATATTTTATCTCTATCTAAATATATCTAATATTTGTATGCTAATAAAAGACAAAAAAAAATGTAAATTAGGTATTAATAAGGTATTTATATAGTTAATTAGTGACCAAAGTTACTAACTGTACCTGAGAAAAAATTCGTTTGTGAGGACCCTAATAGGAGGGGTAAGAGGAACGGTTGTAAATTCCACCGATTTATAGTTGGTCGATTTTAGGGTTGGATTGCCAAAGGATGTAAATTCCAAGGAGACTAATTTTTACCTGACAAAAATGTAAATTGCATCGGTAGATCTTTTTACCTTGGAAAACATGTTAACTACACCGATGGTACATCCACAGGTGACAGATTACAACTATACTATTTTTAGTATAGCTACACAACAATATCGTCTGATTTTAACTAGCTAGTGATCATTATTGATTTTTTTACTTGGTTTTTTAATTTTAAATAAAAAAATATGTATATAAGTAATAAATCTGTAGATAAACAATAATACAATACTTATTACCTACCTACATAGTGTTAAATAGAATTTGGAATTTTTCCGGTAACAACGAACTAGCGGATTTGAGGTTTTTTTCAGGTTATATAAAAGTACCAATTTCATACTATAAAAAAGTTCTAAAAAGTAGCAATTGGCCAAAGAATTTATACAACGATGTAACTCGTTTAAGCTCATTTCAATTTTCTTTACTTGAAAATTAACGACTGTTTTGGGCACAATAATAACTTAAACATACTCGTATGCGTATATATATATTTGTAAATTTATAACCTTTCTCTAGTAAATTAATTATCGGTCACAGACAACAATTCCAAAAATATAAAAAACAACTAGGCAGCAATCTTATACTACCTACTATACAGTGACCGATATTGAAGTGGGCCGCCATTTATGGATTTTACCGATACTGATCATGAATTTCGTAGAAGTAGGTTTGCAAATTTAATCTAGTTGGAACTTTTGAGAGTTCGATATTAAAAATGATCATTATTTTTTTTAAATAATTGGGAGTAAAAATACGAACAATTTGTTAAAACAAATTGTAATATTATTATTAAAATAGTTTGTAAGTGGCGTACTTATTATTAGTGGCTACCAAAAAGTTAAACAGTCTTCGCTTTGATCATTTTGGATTTGTTTTAGTTTTTTTTCTATAAATGCCAATAAAAAATGTTCACTCAGTCAAAAAGCTAAAAATATTAATAAAAGGGCCCTCATAAGTCGTCACTATATAGATATTTTAAAATATTAAAGAGGCGTTGGTACGATTTTTTTGGTGTAAAACATCTAATTTGCCTTTAAAAATAAAGAATATTTTTATTTTTTCATAAATCAATCTGAATATTTTATTTTCGCTTATATTATGTTTATTTTTATTTTATTTTATAAATCATACTTTAAACTGTCATGCTTGTTTTCCATGGAAAATAATTTTATTATCTGCCTGGCAATAGGGTCTTGCAATGGCTCACTTATTTTTCTAATTTTCATAAAATTTGTCAAAACTATGATAACTCGCTTACTATTTTGTAGTTAAAAATGTATCAACTGTTTATTTTTTATAGCTAAGGCTTGACAATTATTCAATACAATGTTCCTCGTAAGTAGTTCACAGTGTAACCAAAAAAAACTGAAAATTGTAGGATAATAGAGATGCAGATAACAATGTTTTTTTTGCAAAAATGAATTCAACTTATACTTACTATTACACTTATAGCAATATATAAAAAATATAAAACTAAACACATCTAACAATCTCCGATCAGAATGAGCAGAGTCATTTTTCGTATACAATATTACAATGATTGAATTAAAATTTAACAAATCCATTGCAGTGACCCAATCCAACATCTATAATACACACCAAAACGATACACACCATTTACCCACCTTGTTATCTCGAATTTATTATCTGTGAAAAATGAAAAGGCGTTATAGTCGATACAGAAATGAGACCTTTTTTCGTTTGACGAAAAGTAGTGATTTTGACTTGTTCCCTTTCACCCGCACCGCCGACCATGCGTTATTGCTTAAAACATATATACATATAATATGCTTAATGCGTAAATGTACGTGTTACTCCGACAAGTGAACAAAAACAATTCTTCGTCCAGTCGGTTAAGTGGATCTAATTTTGTCCCTCTTTATATTATCATTCTCTCGTTTTCTCAAAAGAACGTGTCCAAAACGTGTATGCCCTAACTGACCTACAGAGCACTTGTGTTCTGTTTTCTTTTCATATACGCGCTGAAAGTCCAGCCAAGACGTAAAAACCCGGACGTGCAACTACGCGATATAAGCTCTAATATAAATGTTAGTCTTTTATCGACTTTTATCAATTTTTAAAAAAATTAGTTCGTTTTGGCTAAAAGTGTACCCTGAGTGGGTTCGAGATTTTCGACGGTTCATTTTAGACGCAGAAAATAAAATCAAAATTATTTGGTAGATACGTCGCAATAAATTACCAAAATAATGTATTCCTTAATGATATTTTATTAATAAACTATCCAACGTTAGCACGTCGCCTGCAGAGACGAATCTATTAAGGTAGGTAATGGCATTATACCGTTAAAACAGTAATTACATTTCTCTAAAAATGTCAATATTTACTAAACTTTCATGTCGTATAAAAATATAAAACCGCATTATTTTGGTTTACGGTATTTTCACAAACTTAATTTTAACAAGGGATAACTTCTGACATAAAAAAAAAAATAAAAAAAAATAAAGAAGTTTGATCAAATTTTCAAACGTTTGCTTTTATTAGTTACTCGTATATTTTATAGTATAATAAAATATATAGTCAAGAATAAAATTGTTACTCGTACATTTTAATATGATGGTACGACAAATGACAATGAAAAAGAAAACCGTCTGAACTGTGGTTTTCGGGATCGAAGTTTATTATTAAAAATTTAAATTTAATAAAACTTCACTATTTATAATAAATACATACAACAACGCGTATAACATAAATGATTTATGAATTATATGAGCCCAAGGATATTTACAAGAAAATCTTTGTAGCCTTAGAGGTTAAACAAATTGGCATCTCGAGTCGACTTTTCCTTGATTAAATTTGAATATTACAGCTTGTTTGATTTATGTTGTATGTATAAATAATTGCCTACCAACGCCTTATAACTAGCGTATATGATTTTCTTTTATAGTTTTTCTAAACATTCAACTGTTGTATTTAACGACATGCATAATAGTGTAGTCATAAAATGCATTTAATTTTAACGCAAAACAAAACTTAGACCATTTTGTGAGTACTAATTAATTTTAAAACAAAAACAAAATAACATCATTGATTCATGATATTATTATGCTATCTTCGAATACAACAACGTCAAAAAAAAGGTATGATTTTCGATAGGACTTCAAAAACTATACTATTATATTAAATTGCAAAAAATTTTAAGAAAAACTACGTGAACAGATATTATGGTTCTGTTTGTGTTTACATTAAAATGTAATATTATGCAATTTTCATATATAGTTTCATAAGATATTGAAGTGGATTGAAGTTCAGCGAACTCCTTCTTAATTTTGGACCTCATAACTAATAAACATCATATTATACGATTGTTGAAAACATAAATCGTCATTTTTGAAAAACATATTAGAGGAAAAAATTCAACAAACTATTTCGAAATGTGTGTTCTTAATATTTAGACACAATATGTAATTTGATTTCAATTTATAATTCAGGTAAGTACTCTCTCTTTCGCGTCGTTAAATAATTAATACCTACTACCAGAAACGGCAAAAGCGGTGTACAAGATAAACATGATGTTATCAACGACATTATATCACAAAATAAATACTCTAATTAATGACTATATTTATGATGATTTAATAAATGTGTTTAAAATTCGACATTAACTGTTGTAGTTATTATCGCAGTTAGTTCCAACGGTTGTTTATTCGTGTACGGTGTATGTAAATAATTACATTTGAATTCCGGGCCATACGCAGGACGTAGCTGTAGGAAATACTTTAGTTTTGTATATTTTGTAACAAACAAAACCCGTCGTTATAGCCACCGCGCATGTGTGCTGGACGTGTAAACATAAATTCATTTTAAAAAGGTCGTGGGAACGCCGGCGATAAATACGCTGTAGGTCATGGCGACAAAACTAACCTACGAAAAATGCAAGTGACTAGATCGAGGGGGGCTCGATAAAATTAAGACCATAGGTCAACTCGTCACTCGTCCGTCGCTAAAAAAAAAAAATAAAAACGTGGGCGAAATCGAAAACATTAGAGTGAGCAAATAAAATATTAAATAAACTTTAAACGGTCCAAATTCAACCGAACAGTCGAAAAACAAACAGCAATCAAAACGTGTCGATTTATTCAGATATTCAAATGTAAACGCTCGCCATTAATGCTACTCGAAAATATGTAATATTAATATTACGATATAAATAATAATATTTGATTATGTTCTGATTAAATTGCTGTACTGCTCGTTGATTTCCAGCGAACACTTAGTAAATGTTAAAAGGTAAAATACAAATTATTGTTATAGAAACAATAATACAATATTATTGAGATCGTTTCGTAAAGCGAAATGTAGCTAAGCTAAGCGACAGAGCTAATACTTTTCAGAAGTGTAAAAACTACACTGTCGATTGCACACGAATGTGCAATGATAATGTCAGGTTAGACTCAAAATAAAAACACAGATAATACATGATTCGTTACTCAACAGTCATCGAAATACAGACCAGATCATCATATAATAAGAGTGTCAACTAGTGTCATTACCTACTATTAAGTACCCTATACATTAATATTCCAATATTAAGCCATTTACCATTTATGTTTAGCCGGTCCAATAATATTGTAAATCGTGTTTAAACTTTCGTTAGTATGTTTAGTGTTTACTCTAGATAGAAGTATAAGACCATAAGACTATGAGATTATGTTATTAATTATTATTATTTTTTTGTTGATCTCAATACAACTCGACAGCAAAGACCATGAGTTATCGTTACTTAATTTCTAGTATCTAAATATAGATTAACTATAGTTAAGCTGAGTTACAGTATATCACAAGAATTTAATTTTTTTAAGACTATATTTGGTTGGTTAAACTTAAATTGGTTACTTTTACCGATTTAATACCAATTGAAAAAAAATACTTTTACCATTGGCTACTTTTTAAAAGTTTAGAATGTTTTTGTTCTGATCGGGCTCCCAACCAAGTGCAGCTCCGATGCCTTCTGTCACGACCTGGGGATTTCGTCGATCCTGTTCATATGGTTGACATCTCGTTATTATAACGAATTGTACATTACTGTGAGGGTAATGTTTTTATATAATTGTAAATTATTTGTGTGAGCGATGTTGTTAGATACATATACATTTCGTTGTTCAATATGCAAATGTTAAGTTGTATGTATTTTTATCAATTGTTATTTATGTAAAAACATTGGACCATTTGTAAACGATTTTGTGTAAAGAAAACGGTGGTCACAGTTGTACAGTGCCTACTGATCGTGTTTCAAAGCATACAGATAATAATATGAACGTTTAGAAGTGTAAAGGATAAATGTATACAAAATGTCTATAAATATCAAATTCAAATCATGTTTGTCTCTACCGGAAGAATAGGTTTCTACTATCTATACGTTTAATCGTTCGACTCTTGAGTCACAAGTTCATCATTTTATTATTTTAGTTCCTGGAGGTCTGATTGTTTTAATCGCATTCTGGCTAAATGTTTGTTTGTATGCATCATTACAGAGAATAGGTGCAATTGTTTTTCACTTGGAGGGTACAGCACTCAGGTGAATCACTTCTTTCAGTGGTTTCAATGAGTACCAACAGTTCAAAAACACAAAATTAACTTTTACATTATGCTTCTACGGCTACTTGAATATATCGCTTATAATTTATATCTATTATTTTCCACGTAAAACTAGGAATTAAATAAAGAAATATTTCATGTTTAGTATTTATTTTTTATTTGTTTTTGTAGCTTGTTGTATAATGTGTTTAAATATTAATTTTAAAGTTAGGTACACGAGCGCATGGCTTTAAGTCATAAATAATGGGTGATCATTTCCTTACTTAACAGTATACCTACCAGCATAAATTATAATATATTATTTGAAAAAACATTTTAGGAATACAAGAAAACAGCAATCAGAATATCTTGAAAGTATTTTTAGAAATACACAATTTTAAATGTACTCAATTTTAAAATTAGAATAATACTTGTAAAATATTATATACATTTCATTTTTCACAAAAATAAAATATTTCATAGAATATTAAAAATTTCTGTCAACCACTAAGCAAGCTCATTAACCAATAACACAACTAATGCAATCAATAAAAAAAAACCATATATTTTAATAAGCTGGTATTTTTAAGGTTAGCTGGCACTTTACTTTGCTTTGATTAGGCTTGATTTGACTACTTTAGATAGGAGATAAGTTTTAAATTTTTTCTACAAATGTTTTGGATCAGTCTTCGTTTTCATACTTTTGCAACAGCAATATCGGCGATTTTATTCGAAGTTGAGAGATTGTATTACGGTCCATTGATTGAATATTATTATTATGGTTAGATTGATATTTAAAAAAAATATTGTTGTATCTACTCAACTGACAATTTGACACTAACATTTATTGACATTGACTACATTTATAAATAGTATGTATCAAATCAAATAGTCGTATATGTATACAATCGTTTAGTTTGTTGATTCGAGAAACTTACTTATTTTTTTCTACGAAATCATTTACAATTTTTGTATTGTCAAAATCATTTTTAAATAAACATTTGTATAAGTATTGTTAAAATTATATTACAAAAGATTTTGACGAAGAACCTCTAAGGTTCTAACAATATACTGTTAGTGTTTTTATCAATTTCCGTGCAACACACTGAACAACATGATCAAATAATTATTATGACATTTTACTACTCAATTTAATACTCAGCGATTTAATGAAACAGTGGTTCTAAAAGATTAAAATCAAAACCTTGTTTCAAATATAACGTACATTTATATTAAATCCAATACATAAATAATATAAAACATGATTTTAATAACACTATAGTATAATTGTAGTATAATTAAAATAGCATATTGACATTTAACTTGCATTTATATATGTACGATGTACCTAGAATGCTGTGCATGACTAATATAGAGTAATGTTTACCTGTAGTATAATTTGAGTTGTGTATATATATTTACATAATTTATGTATTGTTACTTCGGCTTCGGCTATTGACATCATTCTACTGAATTGGATTACAACGAATACGTGATTGGACGAGACATTTTGGGGACAGTCTGTTCTCGGGGACGCGCAGTATTTTTTTTTTCTTATTTTACTTTAAATAAACTATAATTCCTCATCCGGTAAATGCATATAAAAGTGATACATTTTAATTGGTAAAATATCGGACGAAAATTGATAGGTTGTGTTAATTAACATGGTACCTACCTATAATACAGGTATATACAGAAACGGACGAACAAGAAGTATTTGTTTAGGGTCTCCGGTGATCAAAGTGTATTGGTTCTACCCTAGTGCCATCTGAATATGTGTTTGTTCAGTATCTGGTGTTTCAAGGGCATAATTATTCAGGTAGATATGACCGCTCATTATAGATTCGAGTGAAGTTCGAATGTAACAGGGCGAAAAAAAAGAACGAGTTTCATATTACAATGTTAAATATTAGTTAAATATTATATTTTATTTATGATATTATTACTTGACTCGCTACCGAGTCAACAATTTTTTTTAAAATAAATATTTAGCGAATAATAAAACGTCACGAAACTTGAATTATTAAAACAGACGCAGATACAAATTTAGTTCTTGCCCTTCTTACTTCTACATGGCAGCTTAAAAATTCTATAATTTGCTGTCCACGTAACAATAAATTATAAATCTAAATCTCCTTTTTCTCTCGGAATTGAACCGTTCAAGTTTCACGGTCCAATAACGACATGAATTTCGTCAGAGACAGGATTTCCTTAAAATGTTAAGAATAAGAAGTTTTTATGCTCTAAAAGTCCATTAACGAATTATTTTATTGAGAAATAAGATATACTTTTACACAGTTAAATTGAATCAATAAAAAAAGTAATAATTTAATAAAATTATGTGACAGCTGACAATAATAAATTATAATATTTAATCTTCATATAATTAGTTAAAATAGGTTCAAATAAGTCAAAATTTCGTTTAAGAGAAACCTAAATCAATAATAGTGAATTATATTTTAAATATTATGAAGTAAAAAAAAAAATAGTTATACGAATTTAAACGGTTTTACATTTTTAAAACAAAAATGTGAATTAGAAATCAAATGAAATGTAAAATGTATGCGTAAAAAAAATCAATGTATTATTATGTACTTACCTACCTATTAAGATGATTTCGATACTATAATTTAGTTACAAATTAATGTAACTATAAATTAGTGTATTAAATAGACAGTCGTACACATTTCGATAAGAATATTATACAATTATATAATAATATAATAAGTAATAACTCGTATCCCAGAATATATGTTTATACTTTATGTATTATCCTATCAATGTTTTAATTAAAAACAAAACCGATTTAATATCACGGTAAATTTCTATGAATAATTTTCACCACAAACCGAAGGATAAATTGTGAATATGACTTTGAATTGTATTTAATATATTAACATAAAAAATACCGATGTATTGTTAAGGCATATCATATATAATATGATTATTAAATATTATACTCTTCAGGCTCGAAATATGCATTTTTATGCAGTAAAAAAAAATTCTGTGCGTGCTGGGCACAAAAAGGCTTCAAAAGGGACTGGAGAAATATTTACATAAAATTTCTTTTGATACCTACCTGTAATTTATTTTTACGTCATGTGCTCGTCTAGCATGCATGTCTCGTGTATTTATTCATGCACCATATCACTAATTAATTGGAGAATAAATCGTCAAGAAAGTTTGGAGCCACATATTCTCAAAAAAAAAAAAAAAATGAAACGTGTGACAATATAAAAACCCTGTCCCCGGTGTCCTTGCAGCATTGTAGTGATAATCAACAGTGTAACAATACAATTGTTGGAGCCTTAAACACGTCAACACGTGCAGAACGCACACGAAGTGCACAAAAATAATTTAATAATATATATATATTATTATGTATAAGTACACTTCGTATGTGCTCCGTCGTCGGCGCCGTTTACACGCATAAACATACAACTCAAACGGCATTGATTGGTGCGCAACGGCGTGCGGGGAGGGTGAGGGCAAAAAATTCAAGAATATAGTTACGGAAAAAGAAATATAGTCCAAATAAAATCCGGCGATGTGGGTTTACGCGATCTTTAGCAGGAGGTTTGCGAACGTTCGGCCTGGCGTCGTAAATCACGACTCTTGTTTTCGTTCGAAAATTTATATTAACGACGCGCCACCGGGTTTTTCATGTGTAAATAATACAGCCACGGCGACCCTGCTCTCGGTGTTTTTTATTTATTTTTTTATTTTATTACTCTCTTTATTTAATAAATAATAATACAACAATATTGTAATGCTGTAGTTATTAATATTATGCGCGCGCTTATGGCCGATAACGACGCGTCTATATGATCGATAGTATTCGAATGCTTCTGCTGCACGTGTACGGCTACACAGCCGAAGTTCGACAGTGTTATATCATTATGGTTATACATTTATAAAATAATTATAATATTTATTTTGTACGTCATGTGTTTATATCTCTGTCCGAACGCTGTTCGGCGAAAAATAAAACACGTCGTGTTCGCAACGATAAACTTATATTATATACTGCGCCGACGATCGACTAACGCCGAGACTCCGAGAGTATACGTTTTTTATAGACAACATTAAAAAAATCGAACCTATGACCTATAGGTCGACTAGGCAAATATTGAGGGACGAGGGCCATGTGGTGCAGAACATTGTATGAAAAAAAATGTGGAAGGGCCATCATATTTCTTAAAATCTGAACGATAAATTCTTAATGCTGAATAAGAAAAATAAAAACCAAACACGTTGTAGTTAAATACGGTTTACGCGACGTATATTAACACACTATATATTTTTAGAAGAACAAAATATTACGAAAACATTATAATATTTATATTATCGTATTAGAGAAAAAAAAATATGCCACCGGAATGGTTAAATACTTAAATACGACGATTGTCACGGCGTTTGCCGACATGTCTGCTGTGTTACAACTATTAAAATAAATAAAAACACTTTTGATTTTAGTAGGTAGTGTGTTTTATATTGTGATATAAATCGATATTAATCACACACGGTGGTTAATATTCGTTTCTGTTTTGTTATACGCTCTTTAAATTATTATTTTCATTTGAAAAGTGTCACGAATTTTTGAAAATTGTATTGAAATTACCGTCAAAAAGGTTCTAATTTTGGTGGATGAAGAAAATGAAACATTTTGTTTTTAACTTATCCCCCTCAAAAAAAAAAATACACTAATAAATACTCTAGCCCAATGACACATCGGATCTGCATTTTGCACTGAATTTCGCAGGAGTATAGAGGCATAAACATTTAATTTTATCAATCGAAAAACGATACAACCCTCAAAAGTATGTTTTATTTTCAAAAATTAGAGAACCTTGGCAAATATTATTTCGGTGTGAATTTATTGTTCCCGTTGTGTTCGTACCTTTAATATTCGTTATTTATTTACTCAAAACATAAGATAATATATTCTAATTTTGTTCTGATGTTAAGTTCTTGAATTATTTTCTTGATTAAATTAGATTTTATATTACGCCTAACTTTGGTCCAGTAATATTTGAACTAAGAAAAAAAAGTATTCTTTGTGTTTTGTACTTTACAAGTTTCAATTACTACAGTTGATTAAGTAAACAAGAGTACATCTATGTACACTCGTATACTTTCTTTTCTCTCAAAAAGCAAATGACCAAGATAAAAGTATGAAAAAATCATGTGTAATTTAAAATGCAATTTAAAAACTAAATAAATGTAATAAAAACGTGCAAATAATAATTAATTGAAAAAATAATGGATCTTTATGAAATATACAATAACTAGTTAAATCGTCTTGACTCGATAATATTATTGTGTAATAGTTTAAATGTTCTGTAGACCGAATTAAATAACTGTAATTGAGTCAACGAAATAATTATTTTTATTGAAATATTATTTTCGAAACATTAAATGTATCAAACAATTTAATTCTATAGATTGCTTTTCGATTTTTCATATATTATGTGTTACCAACAGTTATTTTTAAGAAAAAAATTTCATTCAGACTGATATTAATCGAAATAAATTATTTATAGATGTAACTTGTAACTGGTTGGTTTTTGTATGATTTAATAATTAGTAAATACAAAATAAACTGTTGATAAAACTATAGTTTATCTGAATTTAATATCAAATTAATTAGTATAATAAGCACTTAATCTGTATAGACTGTAATTCGAAGTACCTACCAACTTATGGTTGAAATAGTTCTAAACTAACCTTGTGAACGATTTTACTATGCTTATGTAGTTATATATTATTATATAATATACAATAGGTATATTAAATATTTATTTTGTCGTTTGAACATTGCTTTGGTTCATTATTCAGACTATCCTTTGAGTTTCAAACTTCAATATTCCTTCTTAAAATTCGATATGATAACAACCTGTGTTAAATAAATATGAAATATGATTTAAATAACAAAATAGAAATATCTAATATTGATCGTAAAAACGTAGATATTAAAATATGTGTATTTAATCTAGTGTGTAAGAAGAGTACTTTAACTAAAATGACTAAAAATTATAACATGATGAAGTATCTAAGCTTAAAAAAAACTAATTTTTATATTGTTTTTATCTGATAGATTATTAAACAATTATAGTTATTGTACGTTATTGATTGATAAACATAAATCATCGGCATAAAGATTTATTATTCATACTACAGTCAACGAAAAACAAATAAATGAAGTTTGCTAATTTACTCGAAATATGATGTAATATAACATAATGAGCAAACTGAATTAAATTAATTTAAATGAGTAGGATTATTAATTCGATTTGATAGGTATATATATGGTACGATTAATATAATATAACGAACATTTTAATTATTAAAATAATGTCTGAAGTATTCAAATCTATTAAAACAAAAATAACCAATACCGATCGGCAATCACAGAGAAACGGACCACCTCAAGCGATATTTTGACTAAAACTAATCAAGTTCGTCGCATTGCAATTATACGTCAGGTAATAAGCGAGTTACTATCATTTTCCCTTTTGCAGGAATCAGTAACGGACCTGCCAATTTTCTTCACGCGACGAAGATTTGTCGAACCCTCGATTAAATTGTGTTAAGTTAAGTCATTATTATACTGTTTTATATATTGCGAGGTTGAGCGAAATCGCATTATTTCAACGGAAAGAACTTGAATAACTACGCCCTAGAGGACATGGTCGTATAAGATTTAAAAATTCAATAGTCCCGCAGAACAATTTATCACCACCGATTCTGTACGACAGAGGCATGCTATATTTATTAATTTTGTACATGGACTGTTTTTAAATGCAATGCCGCGTAGTTAATGCACCGTACAAGACATACATTTATAATTATTAACTCTATTTACCCTACCAAGAACATATTATATTAAGTACATAACCGATATGTACGCGAGTACCTACTATGTACTCGGTGTACCTATATGGACGACTATAATACACTAATATTATGTGGGACAAACGGCGACCGCAAAAATTGCAGCCGCCATATAGATATTATTATCGATATACGTGTGTTGTTGTTCGACAAAAATAAAAAGAGCATAATATCACATGATGACAATATTTCGGTCAGAGCATGACAATAATAAATAGTGATCGCACGGACAAGCCGCCGATTGCCCATTTCGTGGTCTTTATTGTGTGATTCTACAAACGAAAAATGAGTTAACTCGACGAATCGTCTAACGTCCCGCAACATACAGACAATATAATATTATGTCGTCCTATGATAGATTGTACGTTGTATTAAAATCGACCGGCTGCGGAAAACGATAAGTAGAGGTGCAGATAATTCATAGAGAGAGATTTCAAATTGGGGGGGGGGGAGGGGCACCCAATCCGAACCCTCGAGAAACTTTATATGAAAATTGTAATACATTTTTGAATGTCTCACTCATCGCGATATTCAAATCATAACAACTTTGCAATTATATCCGTTCCTGTATAATACTTGAATACAATTTTGAATGGTCAGAGCTTTTTTCTCTGCGGTGAATTCTCGTACACATTCATGTCTCGTTTCTGATTGCGTGTATGTACGATATGACGTGGATAATTGGATATAATATCATATTAAGTACAATTGAGCGTTTTATCATTATTATTTATTGGTGATCTAAAAAAATCATCTGAGTCCGGGGCCATCATGTATAATATTACGAGTATATTATATAGGTATCTACCGTCAATTACAAAGGCATTTCACCGGGAGTTATTTTTTTTAATAAGTTATTTTTTAATTTATACAATATACGCGTCTTAACTGCTAAAGTTATTGGCTTTTTCAAAATACGTTAAATTTTAAAGATTTAAGCTGAATATTTTAAACATGATGATTTAAAGGCCTATATGTTAATTTAATTAGGGACATGCGATTAACCTATGTGTATATTATGTTATTAAATACGTCTTAATTCATAAACGAATCTACTATAACACATAGTACATTAAATCGAATTATAAATAGCTGCCTTATTCTCTAATAAGAAATCAAAATCAGCAATGTCGCCAAAATCGGACTGGATGTGATCCCGGACCCAATAAATGGGCCGCAATCCGCAGGGGATGTTACTCGAGCTGATTGTGTTTAAATACGTACACGCCATAGGTATACACACGGTAACTGACGAGTTATATACAATAATTATCACGCAAACACCGTCGGCACAATCGACCATTCGAACAAACTCGATCCTCGTCCGGACGACGACCCTCATTCGAGGTTTGCGAAGAGATGTTTCATCGGTTTCGCACCATCAATTATTATACCGAAATGGAATTTCAATTAAGCGCCGCAAACATTTGCAGTTATTATATAACAGGCAATATTGCATTGTCCTCATCCGCTTTCAAACGCAATATAACCTATGCCAATAATAATATTGATACACCCTTGTCCACTCGTTCGGGTCCCAAATAAATTAGGAAAACTCTATATTTTCGACATCTAGTGCACGGCAGTTGTATGTCGCATAATGACAATTATTGTATCATCCGAAACTACATAACGTATGCTGATCATGTTAATACTCGTGACTGACCGAATTCCAATAATGGCTATTAAAATGGTATAGACATTTCTGAACTTAAAATGCCTACGAACGAGCCAGGGTAAAGTTACTCTGTATCTACTGGATAATAATTATTATTTTGTCCATTTATTTATTTACTATTAATATTTCGAGACGTAGTTTGACACATAAGTACAATTATTTTTGGTTGAATGCGGTCGACTACCAAGCCAGGATTCGCATACACGTAAAATAAGTGGATTCCGTAATCTAATACTGATATTGGTAAAACAGAAATATCGAATGTGCAAGTTTAGTACGCATTTTCCTATTGCAATATTAAACTATAATAGCGACTAACAAAAGCTTAATATTCAACTAAAAGTTAGCGTAACCAACGAGCTCGAGGTTAATTTGGCCTGCGGCACTGTTATTTTATCATGTAATACATTGTACATAAATAATTTATTGTGTTTAGAAATGGTATCATGTTTTAGTCACCACCTTTCTATTTCGGTTTGATTATTAAATTGTGTGCATAATTAAGTATCAACACGTATTTAGATTAAACCTATAGGTAGGTAATAAATGATTTGACGTATTTTGGAAAAAATATCTATTATACACTCTTAAATTTTACGAGAACATAATCACTAACTAGTATTAGTCATTAATATTGTTGTTTTCGCAGCTTATTATGCAGTATCGACCGTTTTCACAAATAACAATACGCCAGAGGAATACCTAAATATCGGTGTATCTATACTACGTGTTATTTACCACTATATTATTATTGTCGTTACTCAATATTTCAAGAATGCATAAGTATATAACGGTTGTATACTTTGTAATTTTCGAATACGAACCTTTTTTTTTTAGTGGTGATTAGTGGGTTAGGGCAAGACCGAACATTAATTTAAAGCTGACTGATATAGGGATAACACACATTATACGCATATTTGGGGATAATAATCTCCCTGTGGCCACATTTAATAGTCTATACCTACACCTATGACGTATACATACCGGATACTCGGATATTATGTAGCATATTATAAGCGTGATATTTACCATGGCGTAGTTTAGTGGTTGCGCGGACGTGACCGCGACCTGGGTCGCGGTCTCTCCCTGGTCCGCGGCTTCCGACCGATCGGTAGTCGTCAGCAACGAGCTCAGGTGTGCTATGTAGGTGGTGGCCAACCTTAGCGTGTCCAACTTGGACAGTTTGGTGTCGGCCGGCACCCACGGCAGTGTCGTCTTGAGTCGGCCAAACGCCTTGCTCAGCACGCGCATCCGAGCCCTCTCCCTAGCGTTGGCAGCGTTCCTCGGACAACCGTCCTCCAGCAAGTCCCGTTGCTGCTGTTGATGTTGCTGTTCCAACCACCAGTCCGGTCTGCGTCTGCCCATGTCACATCTGCAACAACAATACACTATCGGGTACACTATTGCCGTGCAACACTTGTACGAGTGATGTGATTTTTTTTTTGGGGGGGGGGGGGGGAGGGTGTGCAAAGAGTGGCTCGACACACTATTATCATAGCCATCACCAATATTGTTTGTATACCATGGTGTTATATTTGTGTTCATTGTATACATTTTATATTTCAATTCAATTTAAAATGTATAATCAACATTATTTTTAAAAAAACAAGGCTCCCCTCCCCATATTTTATTAGAAAATACAATCCAACATCTATTTTCTTCATCTTTTTTTAATCTATGTTTACCATTAAATGTATTACATTTTTCCAAAAACTTTATGGAGTGGTCGAGCAACAAATAAATGTTAAATATATTACATTGAACCACACACGCATTTTCGCCACTGACTTATAAAATACACATCGCAAACACACAAGTGTATAGGTAGGTACTCACACCAATCTGCCCTCCTACCTACGCAGAGTTTATACTTTCATTAAGAGTGACAGTAAAATTCGCCTCTATGTATAGACTTATTATTAGATATTGATTGTTCCAACCATGACTATACGCTGGTCCTAAAATTTCTTAAATTAGACACTTTAGTAAATCGTAGGCAAGCAGCAAATCTCACCTTTTTAGCCAAACTATTGCAGGGGAAAATTGACTCCCCGTACTTCCTATCTCAAGTGTCTATTAATGTTCCAGTCCGAACATCTCACCATCTTGTTCCTTTGTCACTCGCCACCTCCTCAACTAACTATGGTAAAAATGAACCACTACGTCGCTGTATGTACTTAGCTAATTTAGATCCCTCCTTCTCACTAAATAATTTTTAATTTTTCCTTATAATCTATTTATCGTACTAAATGTATTATTGTAAATTGAAAAAATCCCGAGTTGTATTATAAAATAAAATAAAATAAAATTATTAGTTATTACACCGTCCCAAACTATGCTAATCACACAGACGGCTACATAAACCAGTGTTTTTTTTTTATACGAGTTACAAACGTAGAACGTATATTTGTTTTATAATACGCACTTAAGTCTTAAATAAAAATGAAAATTGAAAAAACAACATTTTTGTATTATACTTATTTTTATATTTTTAAATTTCAACCACGTTATACGGAGTCATTAAATAGCGTGCATATTAGTAATTTATAGCTTAATAATGTTTCTCATTTTCTATTACACTTTTATAAGAGTCACATAGCGTATGTACGCATTTAATTAAGTTATTAAAATACTGTACAATGTTTATATAAATTAAAACGTTGATGCTCTGAACTCGCTATACTGTCAACTCGCTATAGTCATATAATATCATCTACGACGATAGACATAACATGGTATAATAGACATTATATGCCCAAAAATGAAATAATTATTATTTTCAAGAAGTAGAAACCCACCCGTTTTCTATTAATCAAAATAGATTCTATAAAATCTTTTGATACAATACAAATGAATGAAACATTAAAGTTGTCTTAATAATAGTCTTAAAATAGTCAAATAAATAATTTAAGCAAAAAAAGGTAGAGACATAATGTCATGAATTATACTTAAATACATACCTCATATACCATATTATTTAGATGGTAAATATTCTTAAATTTTAATATTTTAATTATTGCATAAATAATAATTTATGTGAAACTACTAACGCAATTATGTACGTAGTAATACATTTGTAAACAGGAAACATTTCTGATATAATGAACAATATTGGTAATGAGGCAGAAGCATCTGGACTATTTATTATTCTCAAAACTGTAAATAAAAACCTCCCCTAAATAAAACGTCTAGATATAATAAAAACAACAACAAAAACAACAACAACAACGACGAATTGAAAGCCTAAAATATGCTTAACAAGTAAAAGATTATATCTCTGTATTCATTGTTAATCCTTTAACATAATATAACACATTATACATATAGATACATTTTAATGACCACGCGATGTATAATTTAAACTCTACTTCATTTGAATATCACTTTATCTCTCCATAATTAATTTTAAATACTTTGTAAAATTGTCATAAGTAATCACAATATTTACCGAAACGTTAATAATCACATAACATGAAGCATTATATCTAAAGCAAAGCACTGACATTAAACGAGTATCTGAATAAATACAAATAATACTAAAAAGATCATGATTGAGTATAAGACTAGGCAAAACACGTCCCATTAATTAATTTGGAGTTATTAAAAAATGATATGGAACTTAATCTATACAGCTATAAATCGTTCGATCCCGTTTCTAAACATTCAGGCAAAACGCAAAAATAATAAAATTATTGTAGTTGAAAACAAACAACGCAAATTAAGTGTTTTGAATGCACAAACAATAATCTTTTGTCCGATTCTATTCTTCTAAAAACAAATCATTCAAAATAATCGTTCTCGTTCGTAAAATAATTTTGAAAGGAATAAACAGTGGGGTATAAACGGTTAATTGTATTATTTAATTACTATTTATTAATAGCTATAATACTGTAATCCATTTATGTTTTATTTCATTCTTGTATACATATTATTTTATTTTACCCTGTTTTTACATCTAAATAATATTTACTGTATTCTTCAGGTATAATATATTAATTTATTACAAATATTTTTTATGAAAAAAAACCTAGGACAACTGGCCAGTGTTCACTCGTTACAGTGGTTAATACACAACTTACTATTGGGAACCAGTTTAAAATATGATTTATTATAAGAAATATTTTTAGGTGTACCTACCTACCTATTATAGGTATTGCAAATTTCAATAATATCGTCTTTCGTATGGGATTGCGCATATTTCGTTTAAGCGGTATTTTCATGCACTTCACACGCTCAACCATGTGTAATATATTTCAACGCAGGATTGGACTTAAACGCATATTTTAATATAGTAGTTTTATTCCATGGAGACTAATGACGCAGTTGGCAAGGTGGCATAATATTATGTTGTATGGCCTACGACCATGACTGTTGAATTGCAGACCAGTGTGTATAATGATGGTACAGAAGAAAATTGAGGGCAATCGATTTTCGTGAAATCCGACGCACGATACGAGTTTCGATGTGAATTCGAGAATGATTGTTATAAAAATGCAACATGAGAAAAGCCGGAGCAAGTGGATATATTTGCAGGTTTTAAATAAATACTTATAAAAATATGATTAATTTATAATTGCAAAATACATTTGCTGTTGATTTGTAAAATCAAATTTTGCAAGAAAAACCGATACAACTATAGTATAAATATTATTATATATTAATATTAATGTTAATCATACGAATTAAATGTATCGCCTACCACACGTCTACTGCTGGTATAATAAAATTCTTAATTAAAAAAAAAAACGCTTTACCATCATATACCCACCAGTCGGATCAATAGAGTTCTATGGGGTTGTACAAAATGAGTGGAATAGTGTGAGTGTGTGGAAAAAATGAGCGGTGATGCAAAACCTGCAATTTTTTAAGTGAACCTCTATAATGTTCACCCTATACCATTACGCATCTCCCGTATAATATTGTGTGTCGGTCTAATACGATTATATCATATTACACGGAGATGGACTCTCGGCCTAACCTCACGAACGCGATGCAAGAGGAAGTGGAACGTATCCAGATATTGTTTGTCGTTATGATTACCCGCAATGACAATAACAAACAAAACGACAACGGCAATAGGACTGAGAATAATGAAAAAAAAAAAAAAAATGTTATATCAGGTGGGTATGATACCTAATAATAGTAATAATAATAATAATAATAATAATAATATAAAGGCGCGATTGACTGCGATGGCGACCATTATTGCTCGTCGCAGACGATAAAGAAAAATGGCATTTTCACCGCCACAACGCTGCTCGCGATCGCGTAACACGTGTGCAAAATAGAATAATATGTATTCCACTGCTCTCTTTAAGGCCATTTTGTTCGCGGTAAACCTTGCGAGCCCTTTCTTCTTTCGACATCCGTTCGCACACACACTGGCTCGTTTCACACGTCCACTGCGAAGTCACTGCTCGTAAACAATATAATTTCACTGCGATACACTGTGTGACACGCCACATTTGCGCCACATTATATCAATATACAACCGTAACACCTGCAGCGGTGCAAGGTATAATATTATTATTATTATTGAGGTGTACTGTATTGCCCGCGCACACACATAGATACGTATAAATCTCGATGGGTACCGATAAAATATTATATCGCTGGAGCGTAGAAACGTGCACCGCGTCGTCGACGATCGTACGCCGTGTTTGGCGCAAGCACACCGTAATATTATATTATATTCTATAAGAGTATAAACACGCGCGTGGTGCGATACATATTTTAATAAATGACGACGACGACGACGATAATAATAATATGCAAAACTAGTTTTCCGACCACCCGGTTACGTAATAGTAATAATAATATGAGAAAGAACGCGAAATAATACGCCTATATTCATTTTGAGCTTCACGAGCGACACGTTTATCACTATTGCGGGACTTGCGCATTTTCTGCGACGACAGTTCGCTAAACCATATGTGTTCGACGTCTGCAGAATGCGAAATACTCTGCTGCTGCTTTTCGAACTGCAAGTAGAGCTCCATATCGTGCAGTTTATAGACGCATGCTCGTAATCGATTGATTGTATCGGTATTGTATATTACGTACATCTAGACGTGTGGGTATACCGTATACGTCTCGAAAAAATGGTTCTGTAGAAGTCGATTTTATCGATCTCTACTGCAGAAACGCACATTTCCTACTATAGGAAACGAGCATCACCGTTGAGCGATGGTCAATTTTTTTAGAAGTTAAAAAGCAATTCATTATATTTTATAATATTGTCTAACCGATACTGACGTGTTGTCTACACGTATTGTACAGGCAGTACATCTATAATTATATAGATTATAGATTTTGTGTTAAACTGTTTAAGATAGAATTCGATAGAATACACGAAAAGTCACCAAACGGGGTACAAACAAAATCATTTTTACCGATTGTGTCCCGTTAAAATAATAACGTTTCCACTGCCACTGAAACGTTTTGAAAAATGTTCAGTCGCGTTATTACTTTTTAGTGTAACTTCGTTCGTATGATAGTAATGTGTTTTCAGAACTATTTGTCGATAAAATATTTGTTCCCTTTCCTTGTGTAGGTACTTTTCTCCTATGTGAAAGTTGTCTGACCGGTAAATGAACAGAAGATAAATATTTCTCGGATAAAATAATTCTTTATAAATTAATTAAATCGTATTAATAAATGTTAAAAAGAACTCCTATTGACACAATATTACCCAGAGAAATTCGTTTTTGAACAAATTTACTTTTGTTCGCATTAATATTAATTCGAAATAATTAGATATTAACTACCATAGCAATCTGTTCAAATGCGTATAAATCAATGATTACACCCACTGTTTATATCGAACTCCAATAAAATGGAAAATAAACTGCACGGTAGTTATTTTATTCCTACAGACTAAATTTGTACGGTTTATTACTTCGATGTAAGCTATATTGTGAGTATTCCACTGTAACTATTACATAATATTATTTGTTACATAATAGTTATCACTCGCACAAAAGTCTAAAATCCCGTTATCTCGTTCCATCAAAATTTACTATTGAAATATCATCTGATCTATGTAATACAATTTAAGGAAAACTGTCGTGATCTGATTGTCTGAAAGCGGTTTTGCATAATTATTTTTTAAGCTTTGATGCGTTATGGGTGGGTAGGTATTTGTTAGAATAAAAGGTCCGTCGTTATTATTTATTAGATAATATTAAGGTTTGGTTAATATTATTTTAAACTATACTCATGCATGTAGGTACGTAATAATTTCGATACCTTTTATTATATTTTAAGACACTTGAGACTTGAACGTACGCCAAAAAAAATTGTTTAACTATAAGTTATGCAAAATAATTCTATAAAACATTATAACAAAACAAAACGTACGTACCAATAGGTACTACACGTACATAGATATATATATTATATACATTTTATTTTAAAAATCATTGAAATGTACTAATCTGACCTTCATATCAACAGTTAACAGGATATAAGAATCTATACACATTTGTTTTAGCATGATTTAGCATGATAATAATTAAATAGTTGAATAATATTTCGATTCGGTTGTACAGATTGGTTTTTTTTTTTTAAAAGAAATTCGTTATTGCAATATATTATAAGTATTAAGTATAGCTTATCACATTATTTTGTTTAATAATCATATCGTTAAAAGTCAACATAATGTATGTACCTATATTATATACAGGGTCAATCCTTTCACGATTTTTTTCATTATTAGTATTAATCTGGTCGTCTTAGAAATGAACGGGAAAGCTAAAATGAACACACATCATATTTAATATGAACTCTAAGTCATACATCTATATAAGTTATAACTACATGTGAGCATGCGGTTCATGGAAGTATTACCGCGTAAGTCATTAAGTGTATAAAATATATTATCATGTGATATTATTCTAGTATCATGGTACAGTAAATATTATTTTTATTGTTATTTATGCTGACGTAACATAATAAAATCACTAACGTAAACATTATAAGCTAACAATGAATATATTTACGTATAGGTGCTGTATACATAATGTCTACAATTTTATTATGTTTGAAAATCAAGTTTTGCATTAAACAACCAACAAATTAATTTCACTGTTCGGTAGTATTCAAACTAAAAGCTGATGTAGGAAGCTATTGGTTTTAACCTAAAAAACTTAGCCTACTGAACGAAAATTACCAAACAATACAACCGTTGTTTTTGTTTGGTTTTCATGCAACTTTTAACTTTTTATCATACAATTTTGAAGTTCTAAATATATTAATTAATTTTAGAATTGTATCCATGTAAAACTTAGAAATAATTATAAATAAGTGTATTTTATTTAAATTGTTGATGTTTAATTTATTAAAAAAACATTAACAATCTGTGATCGATTCTGCACCTCAACAAGCAAATATAAGATTTGCAAAAGATTTTAAAAAAATTTTTTTTAATATATAGGTAGGCACTTGGCACAATACAGTGAACAATGACCAAATATTAGGAAGGTGAGTTCATCCAGTGGTTGGCAAGTATAGAAATTTATATTTTAAATTCTAGTACCAATGTAATTACTTTAATCTAATTCTAATCACGTTTACAATTTAAAATAATTCTCACAACAAAAAAATAACTTATCTTATTTATTGTGCCTACTACCTACATAGTCCTTATAAAATAGTATTAATAATGAAATGATTCTAACTAGATAGGTGACTCCTACCTAATTAAGCTGAATTCAATAATAATTATTAATTAATATATAATTACTATACTTACTACTTATATATTATATAATTAGTAGATAATCCTACTCGGTTGTTTTCTTTTGTTTCACAAAAATATTTTCGGTACAAACGTGTCTATAAAAATATTTATAATATTATTTATCAAATTTAAATCAGTCTGATCATTAATATATATTTTACAATTTAATTATAGTCATCTTAATGTTCAGATATAAAATCATCTAAAGTGTGATATATTTTGTGCAAGTGATGTTACTATTATACGCTGAAAAATGTTAGGAAAAATAATTTTGTATGTTATGAGATGAATTGTATTACTATGATGTCTTGCTATAATAAATATAACATCGTAATATAAAATATTATATTTAATGCGTGATTGTATTCGTGTAAAAAATCATAAGTAGGTATCTTACGTTTCATGGTCATTCCTTTGGAGAAAAGATGTTTATAACAAATATTAATCTAATACAAAATACATAGATCTTATGGTATTCAATAGTACCTACATATACTAAATTAGTAAAGGTACCAAGACGGTACCTAATATTTTACATACTTGTGTACCGTACAATTTTAATTTTTCGATGAATAAATATAATACTACACGTCATTGTATCATCATAAACATAAAAAAGTTGTTTCATGCATATAAATAAATAATTATGTATGCATCTATTACAATAAGGAAATTATGTAATTATTTAATATTATAAGTATTTTCCTTACTAAACAACCACTTGAAATATATTTACGAACACAACTTCTACCTGCAGTACCTACCAATAAAATAATGTTTGTAGTCAATTTTTAATTTTAATCAATTTACAATTATTTAAGGGTAAAATACTAAAATACTCACAAATTGAAACACACCTATAAACACTTTGTAACTTAATAAAAAAACAATTTTATAACAATAATAATACCTACCGTCCTACCTATTATATTTTATATGAAATAAATAGTAATATATTTTATTTTCAAAACTTAAACTAAGCCATTTTTTTAAAAAGTTAGTTAAAAGCTATGTAAATAGAAAATATATTGCAGTTTTGTACAATTAAATACACTTACAATGAATTTTCCGCTCGGCATCCGACAGCAAAATTAAACACACTCAGGATCCAAAAGAGGCTCTAAGCTACTAAAAATAAGATGTTTCCGATTTAATGCGATGGGTGGAGTCCCGGTGGATTCTCAAAAATTGTCTACCAATAGAACATGGTTAGAGGAGGATTTTGTTCGTTTTAAATAGACGCCAACCCTGCAGTAGACGACTAGACGAGTTTATTTTTGTCCACATGTGTGTGTTAACCGTAAACCGAAGGGCCCCCTACAAAAGAATGTCGTGGTTCAAATGTGAACGTACCAATGGGAAACGTGGTAAAAAGGGTACACTACACCGGATAAAAATGAATAAAAAACACCTTAAGGAATTCGTTTTTTGAAATTAGGTACAAAAACCATCAATCATAGGAAACCGCTAAGTACATTACCGATAGTTGTATACTAGCTAATTAGATTAGAAGTTACGATATTTAAATATTTAATACATGCGAGTACAGTGTCTGAATTATTGTAATACGAATGCTTAAACTGTGCAGCCGTATGGCTATATTAACATATTATAAACAAAACAATTACGACCGTATAGTCATTAAATGAGTTATTAACGATGCCGTTATCATTCTCATTTAAACTAGGTAGAGTCTTTGTTGATTGTGCAGTTATTGTTGACCGTGCATCATACCAATACCTATGGGCTAAAAATAAAATGTATTTATTATTTATCTAACACCCCAATATATAATATTATCATTATATACCATGCCCAACACATATAATAAAACAAAACAATTTTAATGAAAATGATTTTTTTATTTAGCTCCTCTATCATAAAAAATTGTATTTATTAAGTTCATATTATTATTGTGGAAATACCTTTTTGTGGTGATCTGCCGTTGTTGTACTAATATGGCATAAGCATAAACGCATAAATGCATCAGGTGCAGGTTGACCCGTAAAGAAAAGATAAAAGAACCATAAAATATTAATTATTAAACATAATAATTATATAGCCAGTGATATTTAAAAAAAATGAATACTTTTTTATGTAGATACTTACTAAAATATGTTTCCCCATTTTCTCATGTTGGCCAATTGAAACAGATTTGTAAATAATGTCTTAGTATTTCGGTATACCTATATATTACCTAAAATTTAGCAATTTTAATACTCAAAGACATTTTCCCTATCCAATAGTCTTATGGCGGACGGGTTTAAATTATTTTGTGTTCGTTAAAAGTCTCAAATCTCTGGTAAGTAGTAGGTACCTATCGACGGTATAGAAATCTGTGATTATATATAAATTATATATAGTCATTTACAAGTATACAAATCGCCTAAGCCCCTTGTCCACTTAGTCCATTGTACATACTATCCTTACAACACAAAGTTGCATAACTCAAAAGCTAATAGCTTGAATTTTGATTTAGATGAAAAAAAGGAGGTTCCTATTTGAAAAACTGAAGTTCGTATTGTCACAGGACCATCCTTAAGTGCAGGTGCAAACAATTTCAATGATTCGAAAAATGGTCTTTAAGCATGTATTTAAAAATTCCAAAAAAACTGAATTTTAATATATGCATAACTTGAACAAACAAATATAAGGATGAGCAGGCTTAAAAAATCACCTTGTATAAATAATGTAATGGTAGCTGTTGCGCAGATTTGATTGCGCGCTCAAAATTAATATATGCCTACCGCGTGAACGTATAAACGTCCGAGAATAATGTAAATCGGATAAACAAAAATGTAATCGGCTCGCAGAAGATCTCAACGAGGCATCAGTGCAGATAATATAACCGCACAGTGTATGGCAATTCAACGAGCTGTCGGTCAACACAATAACAATCCCGTCGGCTGAGGGTGGGCTACTTCTCGACAATAAGCGAATGTTGCGGCGAGTGGGTCTACACACGCCACCCCGTGCCCACTACCCTCCACTCGTCCCTACAAAATATTACGTTTTGTACGGTGTGAGATGTCATTTATTACTATCATCGTCGTCGTAAAGCTATTATACATGCTATATTATTTATCTCCGGGCGGCTCCGCGTGCGGACACCAGCTGCAGCGCGAATAGTCGTTATCGAAATGAAAATTTTAAATATGACACCTAGCCGATCGTCATAACCACCGGGGGAGGGTGGTTTGGGTCATCGCTGGTATTATTTTAATAGGTACGTCTCAGACATACTACTGTAGGGGTCTGCGCCTAAATAAATAAAACTGTTCCATCCGCCGCATGGACTATCCTTCCTACCCCACTATCAGCGTGTTTGTTCGTCTGCTCGCTATTAATCTTGCATTCGTTTCGCTCTGCAGTGATGTTTATTACTGCTGTGCGAGTGACTTCACTCGAAAACGTAGATTTATTTTTGTCCGTTTTGTTTTTTCACGTTCGACCATTTATCATTTAACAACCATACGGTTTGGTGTGCTGCACGGATACGAAAAGTAATATGATACATATAATATTTTATTGATGGTATTTTTGTGCTAGTTGAGCTGTTAAATATATTATTAATATTGTGTTTAGCAGCTCAACAGTGCGATGTATTCGTGAAAAATTAATTAATATTATGATTAACCGAAATAATGTTCAAACTAAGAGATTACTATGAAATGTCTTCAATTTTTTTCGCATATGTACTATAAAAAAATACGGACTATCATCTTTACGGTTAGGTCTAGTATAAATATTTTTTCATATTAGTATATAAAATAAATTTCAAGCAATAATTCATCGCTTTATCTAACTAAACAATAAATATTTAAAATAATTTTAAAAATATCCTATTTAATTTATGAACTCATAAAAACGCTTCAATGAATTGTATAGTTAATCAAATGTTTTTAATGTTTAAAACTTATAAGCTATATAACATCACTATTCGTTATATACACGTTTCAATTTCTAATATTATCTGTAACGATGAACAAATATAATCATAGTCCATACTACAGTAGTACAGTGTTAAATGAAACATATGTTTTACATGGTTACATTCGTACACGTATAATTAATTAAATTATGAGGTCATTGATTTGTTACTTTCGATAATTGCTTGATAACAATAAATTAGAAAATTATCAGCGAAACTATATAATGATATTCGAACACATTGAAAGAATTTTTAGATATTTATTCTAATATTATTATTTATTAATGGTACCAACATACAACATAATATACCTACCAACTCAGCATAATAATATTTTTTAAGTATTTACGAAATATTGTATAATAAATATTTAAATTTTATAATTAGGTATCTTGTTTTAAAATATTTTAAAAATATTTGGAGATCACTTTTTGGCAGTCAATCAAATATTTCTAATATAATAAATATATTTTTCTAAAACATTAGACTTTCCTTGGTATTATTATTTGATATTTTTTTTTTCCGAAATATTAATATTTTAGAAATATAATATTATTCATGTTGTATTATATATTTTATTCAGTATATACCTATTGAACATTTGACCAATTCATAATATGCATTATATTGAAATTGGTATAATAATATTTAATTTAAAAAGATAATTGAAAATCTATAATACAAACTTAAAAATTGACTAATTATACTCTGAACTATTATTTATTGTATTTTGTTTCTCTGCCTGTTTTTTGATTTTATGGTTTAGTAGGGGTGTCAGTATATTTTTCAATTTTATTAATATTTACTCTAAAAAAATAACAAGTATAATGCAAGTTAATAAGTTAATAATATAACATCATAAAGCTGACACAGTCCTCAAAAATAACTCTCCTAAAGTGAAATAAAAAATTATATTTTAATTTATAGGTAATCATTAATCAGTACCTAGTCACTTTTACTTAATGGGCCAACTGCTACTTGCAAACATTTTAACTATCGTATATTTTACTATTTTTATTTTTATCAATGTGCATATTAAGTACCTCTACCTAGGTATTATAGATTATCCTCTTACTAATTTAAGTTTCTTAAATAATATGTAGACAAAGTCTCCTTTAGGCCATCTTAATGTAGTCATCAGTTGTAGTTATCAATTGTTGCAGCCTAAACGCTTTCGTGCCAACTAATGATTTATCCATCTAGTAAATGTTTTGCTGACAGTTTTTGCCAAATAATTAATGTACATCCATTTTACCAAAATTAATGAGAATATTACATTTTAATTTCGACATCAATAACTTGTAAATTAATAATTATTAGAATTTATGTTGAAACATAAAATGAATTTTTAATGATATTAATAATAAGTAATACCTAACGTACAACGATTTACATTTTGTTATTTAGAGACGATAGTTAATTTTGTTTGTAATTTTGCGTATAATCTATGAATACTAAATATATATTACACGATATGGACTAAGAAACTACCATGACTTATTTTTCTGTAAACACTTTTAAATTATGATTTCATATCCTATACATGTACATTATCTTCACCAGTCGAGTAATGAATAATAATTTGCATATTCATAAAATATTTCTTTTATATTTGTAATAATATATCTATAATTGCATGTTATCATCAACAATATAATATACTCGTTACTCATAGACAATACATAATATGATGTACCGTCTTAAAATTTGGTTAAAAATATCTCGTAACTTAACTGTCTCGACACAAATAATTTTCAGCGACTTGGTCCCAATTGGTTGATTGGTTTGGCATGGGTGATGGCAATTTAGGAATTTTGATTTGACTTGAAGCTGAAGCTGCAAATAAAAATATTTCAATCATTTATTTTACAGTTAAATTATTAGTTTTTCGACAACTATCCAAAAAAAAAAAAAAATTGAAAGGCATTAATATTAATACAACTATATTAATCTATTATAAGTTGTATAAAATATTAACTTTTAAAATTGCTTATATGCACCTAACTAAGCTAACTGATGTGGTTTTTTTTTAAGAGTTGATATTTGTGTTTTATAATATATTAACGTGTATAACCTAACCAAATGCTACTAAAAATTACCCAGATAATATTTTCAAGGTAAAATAAAAATAGTGCATATTATAAAAAGTTAGTATACTAATATTTTGTACCATAAACGTTTGAATTAATTTGATATCGGGATATACCTACCAAATATTCAAATTTTTCTACTATTATTATCAAAACCAACATTTCACATACATTTTGAATTGGAATATATAATGTATAGGTAAGTTGATAGTACTTCTCAAGTTTAATGGTAAGATTTGAATTTTTAAATTTATTAATCATTATAGCAAAATTATTGTCCATACCTAATCAATGTTAATTTTTTTATTAATGATCATATACTGTAATAAGTAGGTAGGTATTTTTTTTAAATATGATGTATTGAAAAGTTGGAAATCAATTCATACCTACTATTTAAATGTCTTAAGTGTGTTATAAATTATAATATTCATTCAATAAAACATTATTTTAACATCTGGACAGTTATGTTATAAGTTATAAGTATAATTTTATAACGTGATTGAAAAAAACCAATATTTATTCATTGAACTAAAAAAACTAGATAGAAATGTGTTTACTAATCTAAGGTACCTACTACTTATAATTTTAATTTCGATGAACTCCATGACGTCATTGATTACACATTAATTTGAATAAATATTATTTTTCTCTTACAATAGATTATATTATGTTTGTATAATTATTTTTAACTGAACATGTTGATGATAGCAGTTTGTTACATTACAGCTAATTATAAATACTAAATATTCATTAGTCAAGTTAGGCATACTACTTTCTGCATCAAACGTTATCAAAATAATTTTGAAAAGTTAGATAAAAATATAAAATATAAATCAATATATATTATAATAACTATTAGAATAAAATTGCAATTTAACACATCATTTGAATGATGGTGATAAACAAATGAAATAAAATATATTTATTTATTTTACAATCATGATAACTGCTTTTTACTCATAAAACGTTTATTTTTTATTTAATACAAATAGAAGTAACAGTATTAAGATTTGTTTTATTTAATGTCTCGGCTGTTATAGTATTCCTGACTTAATTTCCCCTTATCTTATTTGTTATTAATATATATATAGCGTCTTTTAAAAAATAATGATGCTATATGATCGTTAATTTGTTGATGTAAAAATCGAAATACAACATTTACAATTAAGATTGTAACACGGTGCTACTGCAGTATACTGTTTGGGAGACCGGAGTTTGCATAAAACAAACACTACAAAAAATAAAACTATCGTTGATTATTTTCTTTTAAGAGCATCGCCAGATGCGTCATGTCAACGTTAAATCCCTACGAAGACACGTCGCCCATTACGTCTATTTTATGGGTTGTCAGCGAATTTAGAACAACATCCGTTAAGTCCCATATCTTTTACTGTGGCCATTATTTTAGACTTAACACGACCAAAGCTTACAGAGGTATAATCTGTGAAAAAATATTTGTCCGTCCAATTATCAAAATGTTCAACTTATTTGATAAGTATATACATAATACATTTTTTAGAATTTGTATGACAATATTAGTTTCGAAAAATAAAGTGAAAACAGTATTGGCAATGCACACATTATTATCATGGCTATATTCAGCCATGCATATTATCATATACAATTATTATAAAAGTGTTAAGCGATTAAGCCCGTATAGGATAAATAAAATTAATATCAATGTGACAGACGCGCTGACGCCTTATATTTTATTTCGATACCTGTTATATTTTATTTTATATATTATTAATGTTTAGTCTTTCAGAACTGAGATAATGAACATTTGATGGGAGTAAAAATAAATGTAGGTAGAGGTAGGTAATAGATGATAGGTATACAGTGTGTATAACCGGTATAATCGTATATTCAACTATGAGTCAAATCATTTCGATCCTTACATTGAATTTTATGTTGGGAAACAGCAAACTAAGTTTTTCAAATTTTCATAGGTACCAATTGCATGTCCACAACAAAATGACGTTTTGAAAATTCCAGGAAAATTCATCTATAGACCTGCTTTCACAGAATAAACATTTTACTCGAAGTTATCTCGAGTATTATAACTTTTCCCAATATTATTTTTATTCGTAGGAATATGTGAAATCATCTTCAATTTGAATAATTAACTTTACAAAAATGTTTTAAAGTTCAGTATAATGTGTAAAGAAGTTATAAATAAGATTTCCAAATACATATATTGTGATGTTTCTAATTTGTATTATTAAATTAGGCATTTCAAAAAAAAAATTAAATAAGCACTAACACTAACACTTTATTTTTTTTTAATATTTTCCAACTTAGGTATAACCCAATTTTATTTTATAATTTTTATGATGTAAAGGTGAAAAATAAAGTTGGATAAAAAATATATTTATTTTTATGAAATCGAACTTTGATGAATTGTTTTTACATATTTTGACAAGTATAATTTTATTAACATCAGGTACCTACCTATATAGTTTATAGGAACTATGTAATAACGATGGAAATATTTTTAACATGCGCAATAACTAACATACCCGTATTGCCTATAATATATTTTTAAAAAAAAACAAATATCAAACATTTAATTCAATTCATTTCTGAAGGACTCTACGTGGATAATATCAAAACTTTTTATTGTTTACTCTTCTTACTTTTCGTGTTTTCAATAATAATGGAACTCACCGTCATGAAGTGCTTGTAAGAGACTATTGAACAATACATTTTACTCAAAGAAGTATCAAAAGAAAAAACTTGGATCGTACCGGTACCACGCTTACTGCAGCTCTTTATAAATTGTTGATCAAAAGTATTTGGACGGAAGACGTCATCAACAGCTAGCCGAAATTAATTAAACGGCAGCATCATAACAATGCGCCTTCGTGAACTCTAAACAACATCCATACCTACCTACCTTAGATATTCACTAAGGAGATGAGAATAATAACTATATTATTATTTTATGACGGACGGGACATTAATCAATTTGGCATACTTGGATGCACTTTTTTGGCTTTCCAGCTCATCCCAGCATTTCGTCGCCGTTCGCACGTCTTATACAGTACAGAACGGCAAAACGTCGATTAGCTTTCTCACCCGCGAGAATTATCTATGCGTATAGAACTCATCTCATTTACTCGGATTGTATAGTAAGTCGACCCAAACTAGACCTTTTGCCGGGGATCGGTAATTGTCAGCGAACAAAAGGTTCTACTAGACGAGATGTACTATGAATCAAAGGTCATGCAAATACAGAGGAAAAACGGCCGGCACCAAAAAATGTATGACATTTTTAACAAATAGTATTATTATTTACATTGCAATTTATAACATGAACCTTATTTAATGATTCGGCATGGTCGACACTGCCAACACGAACTGCATAATGTATAAACACTTTATGTACAAGTTGCTTATTCGTATTTTGTGCATATATAGGCATGCGCTTACCGTATGTACTATATCCCTGCAGTAATTCCGCTGTTTGGATTGTTGGTATAAACCTATCATCTTCTATTCAAATATAATATATAGTACAAGATTACAATCGTAATAATTTATGCTTAGGCATAAGATAACTTAAGAGTCGCATGGTAAATTACTATTTACATATATGAACTACCCACTGTTATTAATACTGTACATAAGTACATTAGAAATCCAAGTTCCGATAACCCTATGATATTGTCATTGGATCGTCATCAAATGCGTATACAATTGTGATAAGTGATAACTAATGAGTAATCAAAATATATTCTCATAGGTGACTAATATAAGTGGTGTTAAATTTGACATTATATAATATGTGAGTTACTAATCGTAGTGTCACATGGACTATACTACCATTACCTATACGGTTAGGATAAATAAAATGTTTAAACCGAGTCATTTATGTGCATTAGTTTATGAGTCAATACGTCATCATATATAATATATTTTCGAAATATAATTACCAATACGGCCATACCTACTAGTTACTCGCTAGCGTTACTGCAGGCCGCAGCTGCTTAATTAAACTGCAATAATATATTATACGTGTATCTAATTAGTTAATATTTTGTGTACTAAATAATTATGTTATATTTTATGAGCTGTAAAATTGACAAAGCATCCGCGTATAGTATCTGATCATTATTTCTAAGTATACATATAAATTGCGTCATGCAATATACTCCTTCATAATATTGTAAACGAACAATATCTATTTTTAAGCCTTAAAGATTTAACAAAAAAAAGTTTTAATTTCTTAGGAAAGGATATTAATTGAATATTAATAAAATATTAAAAAGTATAAAATATGTGTGTATAAAACTATAAACTGTATCCATACGACAGAATAAACCTATATGTATACAATATTGTGGTACTCGCTACTGATAAAAATTCCGAAAATATTGTGTCCGAACAGTATGGTAGCCGATAATATGATTACTAAACAAAAACTGTAAAAAATATAAGTTATACTTATATAATTAATATTTTATACTTGTATATAATAGTAGGTATATCTAAAATTATATTGTATGGCTAAAGTTCAAAATATGACTAATGTATACACATCATGCATTTTTGACGTACCACTTGGAAAAAATAATATATTTATATTCGAAATTTAAAATAATTATTTCGTGCATTAACTGACTAGATAGGTATTCTGGTATTGTACATAATTTTCATAGGTAGTCGAATGGAGGAAATAATAATCCACTTCGATTTTTATGCTACTGATGTGTAGGGTGAACACTTATCTTATATACACTACGACAGTATGACACTATGACAACCACTCGAAGATGTGCAGACGTGAAGTTTAACACTCAAGGCGAACGGTGAACCGAAAATGGTTGATCGAACACTTGAAAATCGTTGAAAATCATTCGGGAGTAAACGATCGGAGGCAGCCATACGACTATTCCATTAAAAATGACCGACAACGGAAAATATCGAGGTTACCCGGTTGCGAGTAGGAATATACCGCGGTATAGACGTTTAATATAGTGTTCGCAGTAATGTGTATTATATGTTTCGCGGTCGTCGAATTTAAACCACCATTCACTGCACCTGCAGGACTGTATACCTACTCTCACACAACCTCTCGCGGCCTTACCTATATGAAGCATAATATAATATCGAAATATTATGTCGCAAGACGCATTCAAATGTTTGTGATTCATCCTTCGGACGTCGCGTGATTTCCATCTGCAGGTCGTGTATCGCCTCTCTCAAGAGGCATTTTATTGCACCCCTTCAGGAGCCCTATCCTCGAATATGGTAGAGTCCTCTGGAATCCGTGTACTGTATATTATACAAGTGTAAAAACAATATACAATTCCATATGGTTGAAAGAGTCCTGCGATGACTATTCCTGTGCACGTTAACCTATCAAGACTCAAACATGGTTATATAGTGATTGTTCTCTCCGCGATGACACTCCGGTCAAAACGACTCCTGCAGAATTAATCAAATCTTTCGAATCAAATGCAATCAAATTGATGATAAATTAAATTATCATTGATAATGTTTCATTTCTCGTTTACAATTTTAATTTTTACTTAAATATATCCGATCACCAATGTATTAATATTTTATACTGAATATCTAATTATTTTATTCACAAAAAAATAATAATTCACAGTGTTTTTTTTTTTTAATTTGATAGAGGTTGAAATACCTTCAATTATAGTTATCAGTAATAAATAAATTCAAATTAGTTTTGAATTAAATGTATTATAGTCAATTAATAAATGTTAATATATCTAAATAGCGTTCTAATATTTTGTACAAAGAAAAACATGTATTTATCATGTAATAGTAAATTGTGAATATGATCAAAAATTCATCTCCACGCACACACGCTACCTAATTTAAAAAACAAAAGCTAATAACTTTAATTTACAGTCTACATTAACCAATTTCATTGTATACTGGCTTTTATTCTGCAAAAATATAACTACTGTCCAATTAATTTCCTAATAGAAAATAATATTATAAATTTATAACAATAGTTACAATATTTTGATCAATAAGTTTCAAGAATATCCATGTAGAAAAAAACAAATAACAGAAAATCTTATTAATACAATTAATAAATTGTCAAAAATAAGTTACTTATGTCTAATGTATACATTTATTCCACTTTGATGATCTTTGGCCAGTGGATCTAAGATATAGCATTCCACTCTACGTCAATAATTAAATTATTTACCTATATAACTGTACCTTAAATATTATGTTGTATACAATAATTGTCAATTACAATCGGAATAAGATGCATGTTTTTTGTACAAAATTATGAATATTATGACAAATCGTATAATTATCTATAATAGGTAATATGACATTGTATCGTTAATGACTTATCTATTTTTTTAATACAATTCCAGACGACGCCTTACCTATAAAATATAATTGAATACCTTGGAACGAAAAAATATAAAAGCGATGTTTACATGTGGATGTGGATCATGGAATTTACAATGTTATCTATGGTGTTGTAGGGCTTGGTATACGGTCCGTCACATAAGATGCCTTTAAATTCACGGACGGAGAATAGTTATATTGAATAATGTTATGATGCGAAGTTGTAAGTGACTAACAAAAAGTGTTAAGGCAATGCTGCATGTATATATCAATATACTATTATATTAGTATAGCAGTATTATACTATTATCCTGAAACAAATATTTTAGTGAACCTTTTGACTGGGTCGACCAAACATATATAAATCCATTGTTGGTAAATGTCTTGGAACATTCTGATTTTGACGAACCATTGTTATATTGATTTATTTCAAACTTAAACAGCTATATAGCGACCGCTTACGAAAGCCCATAGAATATAAATTCGTAATGTCGACGTTCCCCATAGAACTACCTGTGGTCTGTCTCAGATTCTTCTTGCGCCATTTAATAATTGTATTAAAAGTGTTGAATCTACCATTGTCCATGTTATTTTCGAATTACTCGAAAATGTTCAGAGTTGAAACAAAACATTGATTGTTGATTTTGTACAATATAATCTTAACACTGTGTAATTATTTAAGCTGAAAGCTTAGTGTTCATCATCTCTGAGTGTAACTACCAGCTGTATAATACCTGCCTACCTAACTCTATATGACGTTATTTACACATTATAATACTATTAATTATTGTTTACATGTTATACAATTTGTCAGTGATATAGATTATGTTAATTACACTTATCTAAGGCACGTCATAAATTAGATTTATTTATCTAGAATATTTGTTTTAACAATGTACAATATATTATTTTATTGAGTACATTTTTTCTTGATTTCGATGGAATTTTGATTGCACGTCATTGAGACCATTCTGAATTCATAAGGTGGAGGATCCGTTCCTTTGGTATTTATTACAATTTTAGTATAATTTTATCCACACTTACGTTTAGTTAATCGTCAAAATATTATAATTTATAAGCTATGAGGTTTCTTTAAAAAAAAATGCACTTATAATACTTAGAAGTTTTCTAGTGAAATGTAATCGTTTTATATAATGTTATATTATTGTTTTAAAAATATTTTTTGTATACATTCCGTATCACTGTAAAGTTCATTGGTAATCGGCCCTTATTTATTCAAATTAAATTATAAAGATAAACAAAAATACTAGACAGCAATCAGAAATGACTCAAATAACTGCCAAACGAGCCATCGCGTACTTTGTTCTTACATATTATGTCGTTCATAGTTACTTAATAATTAAGTACCTAATACCTATTGTTTATTATTTTCGTAAAATCTTTTTTCTGTTTTTATTTTAGTTTTTATTACATTTCTTCAATATTATATTGCGTTTTATACTTGTATTGTCTCTGCACTGCACTTTCCTTCTCTATTCGAGAAACTGAACAATACCAATATATTTTTAATAGAATTTGATACAGAAATATATTTTTATATTGCACCATCAGTTCATATATATTTCCTTTGTTTTATTAACCTTTCGGCTATCGTCCTTTTTTTTTATTCGATACGTTTTCAATATTTCCTTATTCGTCATTGGAATAGCTGTATAAACTTGCATTTTATTGAAATTACTTTTTAGTTCTTTCACATATCTTTTTGGAGTGCCTACATATATATTATTATAGTATATTTCTAGTGAATAAATTATTATTATTATATTTTATCTCTGAGTTAGGTAATTTTGATAAAAGTCGTATATTCAGGTACCTACATAGACAAATATAAATATAATAATCATTAATATACATAAAATAAACTATACTAGAAAATGGAACAGAAACATCTTCAATGCGACATTTAAAGTACTCAGTAATCACTGACAATCATATCATTCATTTTTCCAATGTTTATTTTGTGATTAAATTTTATCCCTACACTATACGGAGTGATCCATTTAACGTAAGACATCGTAAGACATCATATGTTAAATGGATCACTCTGTAGGTATTCTACACGGTCATTCATCAAAAATAAATAATATTTTCCCTACCCCACTGCAGCCATACAAACAGTATAATTATTTTTTCGAATCCTGAGGTTTTGTACCACCCATATACGTCGGAAAAAAAACATATAAATATCAACGAATGATAACATGGACATTAGGCTTAGGAATTTTCAATAATTTAGCTACTCGTGGGTTGAGAACCACTGCTGTTTCACATTACATGTATCAATGTGTCTACACAATAATTATAATTTATAGCTCAACAAATGAAATACACGACATGACAGAAATAATTATAATAATATCATAATATAAATTATAATTTACATATGTTTTGTATTTTTATCGTTGTATATATAATACATATATCAACAGTATCTATACAGTGAAATTGTCGTCGATTACTGTAATAATTAGAGATTATAGTGAATGACGATTACTGTAAAAAGTGATTAGAATGAACATTTTAATGAGATACGATAAGAAGCAGGAGCGAGAATAATTTGTATTTACTTTTCTTCGAATAATATGTATGACGGAGATATTGTATGATCTCTTATGTGTAACGAGTAAGAACTAAGAGATAATACTTTAAGGGAATGTCGACGCAATATATTTTGTCAAAACATAGAAAAATAGGCGTTCACATACCTACATTTTTTTGTTTTTTGTGTTTTCTGTGCCATATCGAAGTCAAATCACGTATAACAAAAATTACGGGGAATAATATTTTTGATGGTTTGACATATTATCAACTTTATACTTTATTATGATTTGACCTCATATAGGTACTACTACCAAGATAAATGAAAAAAAAAAATGTTTATTTAAATGTACATTACAATGTTTTTAGACAATATTTAGACAAATTGGTCTGTCAAAAGATCAAAAATATTATTCTCTGCTACTGTTATTGTAACGGGTGATCGTACACACTAAGACTATACTCAAAAACATAAATGATAGTAACATGGTTTTTTGGATGAATGCGTTTTGTCTGTTGCTCGTTGGCTAGGAAGAGAAAAAAAATTGTGCGCCGTCTATCTGCATTCATTTTAGACCTAACAAAATGTTGTATTATTTGTTGAGGGTATATCGAACGAGCATTTGAAAAACGACTCCATGAAGTCCCCGGTATAAATATACTATTTTATAATTTATAATCTAGTATTTGTATAGTTTTTAAATTTATAAGATTTAAAGTGTTCGTAAAAAAAAAAGTACGAGATTTTCAACACATACCTAGTAAGCGTTATTCAACGTACCTATATACAACGAATAAGTGTTATTATACATTTATACATTTTTCAAGAGCGACCCTCCCCCGCGGGGAATGGTCGGGAACTTAGGCGGGAGTATGAACCAGGATTTACACATAATTCAATCCGAAAAATAACACGATTGAGTCCAGAACATTTTTTCGAAACATTTTCCTTTCCATTACGCAGACTTCAAAAAAAGTTAGAACCGTCGGTACACACACTATGTGTGTGAGAATTACACAGTTAGAACCTCAATTGCCGAACAATTGGGCTCAATTAGGCGTACACTATCGAACGGAATTCAGCCGTTTAATATCACAATAAAATGTGTCCACGTCGCGGGCTGGACCTGTAATAACTCGCAGTCGGGCGAATGCGAAGAGTCTTATCACTGTCGACAATTAATAATATTATTATTAATATCGTATTTACGCGCGGGGAAACAACGAAAAGCCATTGAAAAGTGGTTTTAGAGTAAAAATACCTATGATACATTTTATAGAGAACAATATTTCGGAGGGAACCTCATCGGGGTTTTGTATTAATCTAAATACACAGCTAGATATCGAAGGCACAAAAACCCTTTTTTTCTAAATTTTTCTAATAACCACAACTTTTTTAATAGTTAATATTTCAAAAAACGCCGATGAGGTTCCCTCCGAAATATTGTTCTCTATAAGTTTTATCATAGGTATTTCTACTCTAAAACCGCTTTTTGATGTCGATTCGTTTGTTTTCCGCGGACGTGTTTTTACGGCTGAAAATGACCGGCGTGGCGCCCTCTTAATAACGTAATATCGTCACAATTATTTGTGCATATTTGTTGATATTTTCGAACGACACGGGCCGCGTTTACCGTTCAAACCATAGATTATTATCTGTGGTTCAAGCCCGCCAAACGCACGGCTGCGGGCCGCGGGGCGCCGTTCGATCTGACCGATCGGGATCAGCTGCTGCGGACAGGCCGACATGGCAGCCGCGGCTGTGCGGACACGGCGCGACACGATACGACACGACGCGACACGATCGGTCGTGTACCCGCCGGTACGTGTTTACGATAGGTCGTGTACGGGGCGGTGCAGTGTACCGCCGTGCGCGTGTGCGGCGGATAATAATAATACCGCGCGGTAGGCCCGGCGGGCGGGTGTGTTCTAGTAGGAGGAAGGTCGGCGGGGAAGGAGGGGGGGGGGGAATATCGGGCGCGGGCGGCCAGCGCGCGTGTGTGTGCTCTGTGCGTGTGCGTGTGTGATGTGTGTGTGTGCCGTGTGTGACGACGGTACGCAGAGGCAGCGCCACTGTTGACTGTTTTTATTATTGTTGTTGTTATTATTTTTTTTTCCTCCTCCTCCTCTCACACCGTCTCCCGCGCCGTGCGTGCGTGTGCGTGTCGGCCGAGTCTTCTGCGCGTCACCGTCCAGTCCATATGCGTTGACTGCTCGTCGCGCACACAATATTGTTATTATTATTGTTGTTGTGGAGCGGCTGATAAAAACCGAGTGAAAATCGGAATAGAGAAGAAAATATAATCCCTTCGATTCGTAATAATTATTAACAAGTGTTGCTACCGCAGTACGGACGACGATACTATCGGGTCGCGCCGACGTGCGCCTGTCGTTCCCTGACATTTTATATTCGTTTCCCGGACGCCAAGCGGTGCTCGCGCGCGCGCGCCAGTCGAAAAAACCGCGCAACCGTACGCCAATCGTGCGATTACGCTGCACCGCCGTATACCGTCGTCGCCGGGCGCGCGCCGACAGGTTTTCCGGAGACACTTTTGCGTTGAACCAAAATGGATTCGTTGCGCGAACAGGTGATGATCAACCAATTCGTGCTTGCCGCCGGATGCGCCAGAGACCAGGCCAAGCAGTTGCTGCAGGCCGCCCACTGGCAGTTCGAGGTATGCGGTTCGCATATTATATTTTACGTCCGTCGACGCGGCCTTTGCACACCCGTTAGGCGCAACGCCATTGTTGTGGACCGCGTCGTCCGTCCAGTTCGCATCGTTCTCCCGGCGTCGTCGATCGATGTAAAACAATGTTTTTACATCGTTCTTCGCCCAACCTGAGCCTAACCCACATATCGCAGTGGGTACGAAGTCTGGTGCAGTAGCTCGACCCATTGTCCCTGCGTTTTTCGTTCGTCCGGTGGTTGTGGTTGTACCCCCCCGTGACCTTGAACTTCAAACGAGCTCAGTGGCCATCTATAATATTCGTTTCTCTCTGTATCTGTTACGTTTTCCATTCTTCTCAGTACCAACGGTTGATCAATCGTCTTACTAGCACGGTACAGTGGTCGAAAATTCACCACTGCGTAAGAACAAATATCGTCGTCTCTCCATCGTAACCTTGTCCTCTGATGTTATCGAATCCTTACGTCTTATAACAATTCCTTTGTATACCTGTCTGTGTCAAAACTGTTTCTGATTTGCTGAAAAATACATCACATTCGTTTTGTATATATTTTCAATGTTTTCATGAAATGTGATGACGTCAATTTATGTGTACTTAGCGGTTTAATGATTCTTTTATGCTTATTAGACATTTGTCTCTCTCATTTTTGTTTGCTTCTACCTTCAATTTGTTATATTTGTATACAGCCGATTGGTCAACTTAACCCGCCCAACGAGACATTTGAGAATTTGCTCAGTACCTATGAGGAAACAAATATTGTATCTACCCGTAACCTTGTCCTCTAAAGTTGTCGAATCATTCAATTTTATGCCAATACTTGTACCTACGTCAGACTGTTCGAATTTGCTTAATTAGACAAAAAAAATTGTACTTAACTATTCATTGTGTTTTTAATGTATTCACCGGGGTTTTCACTATGTCTGTTTGATGACGTCAAAATATTTTATTACTGACAACGATAATCTTAATAAAATATCTGTGCTTTTTTAAGTATTAAAAATATTTTGGTTAGGTATACATTTTTATAATTCGGCCTTTGATAACTAGGTTCTGAAAAAACAAATCAAATAAACCTAGCTTCACCTATCAAATAATTTTCTATTCTAGAGTCATATTGTAAAAAATTTAAATACAAAAATTGTATCAAGATACAGTATTATTGACTAAATAGGTAGGTAAACATAATAGAATATAATCTAAGAAACCAGAGGAGCTCATAATTTTAACAATGACAACAAATACAATATAGTATGACTACCTATTGATAAAAATAAATACCTATTATACTTTATATTGTTTAGAGTAGTTTATGTTTACATGTTAACGATAAAACGGTTTAAGCACTTAAGATTCTTACATTCTTGCAGGTCCAAGTACATTGGATATACAAATATCAATGAATCTAAAACCATTTTAACGCCATCATGTAAGCGTAATAAATGTTATATTTTTGTAAGACAATTAAATACCTTGAATATTTTGTTTTTCAGACTGCATTGAGCATATTTTTTCAAGATTCTTCTGTATCCAGTTGCAATCAAAATTCAGCACAGTTTGGATTTGGACAAGTGAGTTATTTCTATTGAAAGTTAATAACAGCATTTTAACATTTATATTATTATTTCAGATGACACCGTGTAATACTCCTGCTACGCCACCCAATTTCCCTGATACTCTGATCGCCTTTTCACGTATGACAACTTCATCTGAAAATTCAAAATTGGGATCATCACCAAGTGAGTATAGTTATAAATAATGTCTCAAATCACCATACATTTTGTGTGTGATAAAAATATTCTTTGATTACATAATGTTTTTGACATTCTATCTTTAGCTTTCCACTGTGATACTGCAGATCTCGCGTTAACCAACGAACTTATGAACAATACTCTTAATGCATTAGCCTCTGTCTCCCACCGTGTTCTTACCTGTTCCACAAAAAATCAATCACTATTTTCTAATCAGATCATCTCACTTTTTTATTACACTTACTTATATATTATATTTACTTTTATGTAACCAATGAACCTCAAGGTGTCTAATTATCAAATAATTAAATAATAAAGTTGATCATACACAAAAATAGATACTAATACTATAGTCCGGATTTTGCATTTTTAAAATTTTTTTATGTCTCAAACGATACTTTCCCATAGCTAAAAATTTCTTTCAATAACAAAAATCCTGAAAGGGCTAGTTGCGTTTTGCATTTCTATGTCATTTTGAACTATTTTTCACTTATAGGGACCTAAATCGTGATTTTTATTATATTAACTGTGCAGATAATAAACCAGTATGAAACGGTTAACTGGATAAAAAATAACTAATTTAATTTATTTTTAAATTCAGCTCCCTCAATTAGCATCAAAGTAAATTGTTCATCATTAATCCAATATATTGAAAATAAAACACACAAAGTTTATTTTATATACCCTTAAAATAAAGTTTTAAAATATTAATAATAAGTCATTAACTACATTTTTTTTCATTATAAATATTAAATACATAGTGTGAATTACTCTTGTGTTAAATTATAATTAAAATACTTAATACAAATTGTTTTTATTTTATGTTCTAGGTATGTCTGTTTCTCCTCAAAATAGAACCTCGTTAGAAAACAGTCAATCAAAGAGGCACCCATATGCACATTTAGCACCAAACACAGTTTCAAATAACACATAGGGAACAATCATGTACATTTGTTATTTTTAATATAAACTTAGCCATATTATTGTTTTAGTGTCCAAAGATGACACATGCTTTTTGTAACTTTTTACTCTAGAATTATATTGTTTAGAGATATTTTATCATTTGATTGTTATTATATATATATTATCATATATATTTTTTTTTTGATTTACTGTTTTTTTTCTGTTAGAAGATATTTTCATTAAAATAAGTAATTTATGAAACATATAATAAATACTCAATTTAAAATTAAGTTAATATATTTTAATCATAATTCAATTTCCATAAAAAATCACTCTGTTATTGCAAGATGCTTAACATAATAATTTTACTTGTTTTTGATTAAAGAGAAAGATCAAACTTGACATTATTTTTTTTATTATTATATATATTTTTTTTTATATACATAAATAATTTATATTATAATAGCTAATATCTTATTTTTGTTTGTACAACTCAAAATTACATAATGACTGCGTATCGAGTACAACAATTATGTTCCAACAGTGCATAATATGGCGCATAACTGTTGTGGTGTAATTACAAAACTTATTTTAATTGAAAAAATAAATAAATAATTGTAATAAAGTATATACATTATTTTGTTTGAAAATAACGTTTAGTTTATTCTATCAGTCCCATTCCCTAAGCGTGTTTCCGGTTAAACGATTCAGTGTTGTCATCACTCATTGTGCCCGTATTGTTTTTTTTTTTATCAGAAATGACAATTACATCGGACGATATAAGTGCGTGTGATGCGCATGCAAAATGTAAAACAGCTTGCACAAAAAAATATATTGTGTAATATAATAAAGCTGCACGCTTAGAACAATATATTATAATATTTATTACCTAAGTACATAATATAGTTTTCAGTGACATATTTAATTTCTGTTTTATCATTGCCCCGTTATATATATTTACTCATAATATTTACGTATAATATGGCATGCACATTAGAGTCGTAGGTACCATGATGGCATGATGTATCTTGAACACAATAAATATATTATAATTAAAGTGGGTAATTGTTATGCCGTCCCTCTCTCCAACCGTGTGCGGTAAAAAAACAAAAACGGTGTTGCACGTAATTGGTAAATTAAAAACCGTTCGCGTGCGCAGTTTTTTATTACTATGCAAATATCGTCATCCGAAGGTCGTCTAGTAAACCGTTAAGAGTCCGGTCTGTGTCGTAACAGACAACAGTGGCTCTAAGAACATAACAAATGTACATACCCACATAATATGTTTACTCCCTGTTACTCGAGTACGCGTAATTTAATATGGCAAATTTTCCGTTAATAATAATGCTTTTTGCTCGGTGATTTTAAATATCAGAGCAAACCAACTTATTAAGTATAGGTATCAAATTTAAATGTTTGAATATTATCTACGGCGTTTTGTATGGTTTTTGTTCATGTTGAGATTTTGAATCCAAATATTAGGTATGAGCATTTTAAAATTTGCATTGAAAATAAAACGTTCAAGGTGCCCTAGATAATATTTGATAATAGATAAATTTGCTCAAGGATTAAAAATAAAAATAGATTCTTCTTAACGGAAAATGTGGCATGTCATGCGTTAGTAAGAAGGAGGCAAAACAAACGCTTCACGCCCGGATACGACGATTTCGGCGTTCTCAGATCTCAGTTGTGTTTTTTTACTTTTTTATCTAACTTCCTAGTAATAGAAATCGAATAGGACGTCCAAAAACATAAATTAATTCGTCTTGAGTAAGCCTAATTGAAAAAGACTTGTCCACTATTTTCAGAAATGTTATTGGATAAATAGGGTTGTTATTGCAATTGACAAAATATTAATATGTTTACACCTAATGTTAAGGAGTTCGAAAATAAAGAGTAATTTATCTTGAAGGGGCTATAAGTAATTTTAGGCATTTTCGCCGGTTAGTGGCATGTTCTTTCACTGAACACTAAGTCGAGAATCCACAACCTCGATAATTTCTGGGTAACAATTAACATTTAATATTTATTGATTTAAAAATATGTGTCATATTATGCTTATATCTTATTATCTTACTATTAATAATGTGTGAAAATTTCAAAGCACATTATTAGTATTAATTAGTTAATACTGGTCTAGTAAATTGACAATTGGTAAGTGTGTGACATACCAACATTTATCGTGATATTTTATTTAGAAAAGTAGGTACTAGGTACCTAACCTAACCTAACCTATTATGTACAAACTATAAAGACTTGTACGAGTTGTACTGGTTGTATTTAATTTGCATAATTAGGAGTTAATTAAAATAATTATTAGGTACAATTATACGACCTAAGTGATAAAAATTATTTTTACTTTACGATTATATTTTTATAACTATCAAATATTATAATAAAATATTATTATGGTACGTGCAAGGCTTATAGGTATGTATATTAAGGGGGATAACCCGTTTGGGCGCAGTGCCGCAGTATAAAAAATTTACATGAAAATTGTTAACACATTGGGCGTATTTATGAAAACACTTTTGGGAATAATACTGTAACTAGTAATCGAATGTTTTTTTGCAATTCAATCTAATAAGTACTTAATTGTTTACATTGCTGTAGACTATATTATCTTAATTATTGGAAAATACTGCATCAAATATAGCTATAGATATTTATCTACTAGTAAGTACAGATAATTTAATATTTATATTCTGTGTTCGACGTTTGATAGTTTATGATCGTAAAATAACTAATAAATTTAAAAAAGAAACTGAAGAAAAACAAGTTTGTAAAGTTTGTACCAAATAATGGGAAACTTATGAAGTTGAAAAAAATATATTGAATATTACATAAAAAATTAGGACCTTGGGGGAAAAAATTAATTAATCACATACAATTATAAAAATGTACATTAGGAATACACTATGACCACAGTCTACAATCTCCAAATAATTTAACAGAAAATATTATTGAAGGTAATTAGTTTATTAAATAATGATCATTTGAAGAGCAACGCTGGTTATCAAAATTTAAATACAATTTTCATACAAAAATGAACTAGAATTAAAGTATAGAAAAAAATGGGAATTGGAAGAGGAATAAAAATAAATAATTTAGTTGGCTAATACTATAGACTACAATCTACAATCTTCAGATATATTAACCTAAAAATCTGCTAGTTATTTAGGTAACAAATGATTAACCGAATATCTCATTGACGTGAAAAAATGTATGAAAAAATAAAACTTAATTTCATTAATGAAAAAAAGAGAAAAAAAATTTTATCAGAGTTCTATCGACTTAGCTTCAGTATAATAAAGTAATGTGATAAATGAATGAAACTTATTTTAGATGCAATAAATTTAATTGAAAAAGGTAAACGGCACTTTTACGTAAAAGCAATATTGGAAAAAATAATATAATGTTTAATTTAAAATTATATTGTGCTAAAAACTGGGACTAGGGTCAGTTTAGAATATGTATTCAAAAATACAAATACAATCATATTTATAGTTCGGGTTTGGTCTTAAATATGTGGGAAAAATTAGATTAACTGCAATGTGGAAAAAAGTGAAAAGAAAACATATTGGGAGAATTCTAAGACAATATAATTTTAATAAACAAAACCATTATATCTTAAATTAAAACTAGTGAATAAATAAATACTGAACACCTAACAATAACTCTGAGTCTCTGAATACCGTCAACACTAGGTGTCTAGATTTGAAGCAGCTGAAAAACGTATTGAAATAATTTTATTTTGAGATTCTTGAAGCATTATCTGAATGATAAATATTCCCTTTTTTCACCACCGATAACCGACACCACCAAAATAATCATAATTATTAGCGATTCTATTATAATCTATAATTAATATAAATAATTTGGATTTTTTTCTTGTCTAAAGCACCGGAAAATTATAGCAATTAGCATTTTGTGTAGGAATCAAGGTTGGGTTTGAGTAATACGTCACTTAACACCCAGGTGGTCAGTGGTCACCCATCCGAAAGCTAGCAACGTCGGACAATGTTCGACACAGAATTATATAATATTATTCTTTCGTTCTAAATATTGAAGACTGTCAGAGTATTTCGCATTATTTCTGAAAATTATGAGATTTCAATAGGTATTAAGATGACGAATATAAGTACAACTATAAAATTTGTGAAACAATTTTCGAGTATTTAAAATTTCAATTGATGGTATTAAATAATAATATTTGAATAGCTTAATTATTCCCAGAAAATATGCTTGTACATTATTATTCAACACAAACGTTATGGACTATATACGGCAATACGGGTAATCATGATTATTTGAAATTTAAATAAATATTTAATTTAATTTAATTTAAATAAAAACATAATATTACTTAATTTCCCAGTATACACGTGTTAGGAACCCCTTGTTCTTATAGTAATATAATATGGGTAACGTAGAATTTAGATGGGTAAGCACTTTTGTAGACGACGTCCGTCGCCATCGAATAATGCATAGTACATAAGTCAGTCGCGAGATAGTCTTAGACTCGATTACTGTGTGTACACTTATTATATAAAATAAAAGTATTAATATCATTTT
>NW_019101103.1:0-16348 GCF_001856785.1 Myzus persicae
CTCTCACAGCTTACACAAGGACTTAAAGATTCGGATATCAAACATTTTTTTTTCAAACGGTTACCAATGATTACAGATAGTAATAGTAATATTAATAGATAAATGAGTAAAAATAAATATTTGGGTGTGTATAAATGATTGTCATTGGTTACTCCCAACTCCCAACCTAACCGGCAGATGTGGTAAATTAATGCATAAATCGTCGCATTTGCATGGCCTCAATTAGAAACAATACCTGTTTTCAAAACGAATGTATGCTTGCAGCTTATACATTCAAAAACTACTTGACTGATTTTGACAAAAATTTCAGAGACCGTTCCTAAGAGTTATCATAAACGTTTTGAGAGTAGTTTGAATCTAGTTTAAAATATACCAATTTATTGCTAAATCCAATCAGCGACTTATGGTTGCCCATACAGTACGTATGTCGAATTATTTTAGGAAGCTAGATACACCGACGCCCGCCGTCGATTTGCTTTTGAATTGAGAAACACTAAAACCGAGACACCTCTATTTTAGTCGGGTTATAAATCTGGTACACACATTGATTATAAATATTATAGATTGCTCACTTACTAAGAATCACTAGTAAATTCCACGCCGCCAAAAAACCGCCCTATGAGCAATCTAAAGTAGGTATTTATAATCAAATGGAACAAATAAAAATGTTTAAAAGAAATCGTAAACGCATATGTTGTCTCCGTCTTACCCGCGTACGATCATTTGGTTGATTTTTTTAATTTTGGAGCTCCCCTCACCCCAAGCCTGTCTATGCTTGTGTCGATTCTTTTATTGTATTCAAGAGGTCTGATTCTATATAGATTATAACCAGGAACTATTATATTACTACCTTTATTGTGCCTGGGGGTGACTGCTGACCTCTAGGCCACATCCTGTTTCCTCAAATATGTATTTTTTTGTTAAATATTGCAGTTAAGGACTTAAGGTACCATGTATAGCTCAAAAATAAACAACATCACATGTATACATAATAATAACAAAATGGTTACATATGAAAATCAATAGAAATTAATATTTTTAACTAATAATACATAATCGGATTTATTAATAAATACATATTTTTTAATAATTTAATAATTAATTTTAAAAAAAATCATTATAATACATTTTACGGTTAAGTATTATTTAATCAGTACCTACAAATATTAAATATTATATCTAGTATAGGTAATTTATAAAGTTGCATTTCAGAAAAAAAAAGTTAACAACCAAATCATTGTTTTCAAAAAATACATTAAAATATTTTAAAATGTAATGATAAAAATAATACACACAAATCAAATAAATGAACTATTAAATTGTAGTTTTAAAAAAATGCATAATTACATAATTAAAAGAAATTAGGTACAGTTTTAACAACGACGATAAACCTATTCTAATTCCTATAATATATTTTAATTTCGTTTTCAGTTTTTAACTTAAGAGCTAAGACACAATTATAATTTATAATATATTACCAGGAAATTAACCGAACATTTTTAATTTTGACAGATATTGAGATATAAGCTGTGACGAAAACAGTAAAATAATGTTATTTTGAAGGAAACGGGTATCAATTATCAACTGGCCACTGAGCCTATTTGGCTAGACAACCCAATGGTGCCCCTACATGTAAATATTCAAAAGAAATAGATAAATATTCATAATTGTTTACTTAGAATTTACTATCGATAAATATAAAGACGTATTTAAGTATTTTAATGAGAAGGTAAGAAATTATTTATTATACTATAAGATGACTATAAATATCAGATCTCAATTTCGTAAAAACTCATTTTCACAGACGTTTTTAAACATAAATAGTTTTTTCTTGTTATAGTGACCACTCAAGACTACCCAGACTTCTATAGACACCCAATACCAGCTTCTTTATACTCCGTCTACCACTACTGAAATTGATTCAATTTTAACACGTAGAATATCATGATTGACCGACATCTCTACGTGTAATACACATATACATTTTAATATTCTTAGTTCATAAATCATTTCATTGATATAATGCAATTAGTACCTACCTATATTAAAAAAATACAATTAAATAGTTATGAATGTTATGATTAATACAAATAAACTACATATATATATGCATATTGCATAACTTTGAAAAAATGAAATAGTTAATTAATGTTAAAGATTATAAAAAAAAAACAGTTTGATATTCTAAGATAAAAATGCTACATTTCGTTAAATGCAGACATAATGGCATATTTCATTCCATATCTTTTTGTTTCATTAATTTTACTTCTTATCCTTGTTAGACGTACGTATTCTATTGCACCCACTTATAAATGGTAGTCGAGAGATGCCATACTCTACTGAAAATAGCCGGAGAGATTGTCCTATTAGGTGCCACATAATATGGTTACCTCATTAAATAATACTGTATAATATTACTAATTAGTAATTTTAGTTGGTAGTATCTAATGCTCTAATGTTAATAATAATTAATACAAATATATGATCAACGAATAACTATGATATAGATACCCATCTGTTATATTTGTCTACATTGAGTTATATTTACATAACAATCATAACATACAATTTATATGTGTACATTTGCCGTACCTAATATAATAATACGATTTTATCGAATTGTTGTACCTATGTATAGTTATTACGTCTATAATGTCACTTGTTAGGAGCGTCATATATTATAGTCAATATTAATATTATATTATATATACATACAATGTACACTGGCGACTATAAGACAAAGTCATTAAAACCAATTTAAATTAACTATTAAGTGCCAACTAAAAAGTAGTTTATTTTAAACAATAATAATGTACTTAAGTATACTTTTTTCATTGCCACTGTCTTTAAACCATTAATATTGGGGATCTATCCCCCATGTCATGTTCCCTCCCGCCAGGTCACCCATGATAGGTCAATTGACACTAATATATTTTGACTGATGAAGCTAAATATGAACGGCTCAACGTAAATTTCCTACGTATGTTGCGGCTGTTGAGTACTTCTAAGACGTAGAAAACAAATACGGATGTGAGTCGTGAGTTATAGTCGTTCATATTAAAATCTGTGGTGAGACCTCCCGGCATCCATACTAAATGTCTTTGTTAAAAAAGTGTTTTGAGCTTGAAAAAAACCATGCTTGGGCCCAAAAATTCCAGTTATTAATATGAAACATTTTTGTTCCGTGGATATAATAGAATTTTGACCGTGAATAGTTCAATAAATCTTTTTTCCGAAATAGAAAAAATAAAATAAAAGTTGCATAGGCAAAGTACTCTTATTTAATTATTAATTTTTGATCTCGGGTATTTTTCTCTCGAAACTGTTTATTTATAAATTATCTCGTTATTATGCAGTAACTGAACAACTAACAATATAGTACCTACCGTATAACTATTATTGATTTAATAAACTACTAAATGGTACAATCACCTTTAAGATACATTAAATTAGTAATTAATTGTAGGAAGGTATTTATAAGATTCAACATTTATATTTTTATCAACACTTTATTAAAACTGCTGAAATATATAAAGCCCTTAAGAAGTAGGTTTATAGAGTCCTCATTATTGTTAAATATACAGAATATACTATACAAATAAGAATAATAAGATAGCAATACCTGCATATTGTTTTTATAAATTCAAATTTTTATAATATTTTTTCCTTTGTGACATTCATTTTGCACGATTAATATATTTTTTATTTATAGTCATCAAAAAATATTCGGGTAGAAGGTAGGCAAAATAAAACTGTACAAACTATCTTTATTATAAACATATGGCTTAAACATTTTTATTTTTTATTTTTAATATTATTTTATTTTAATTTGATGATCAATTTTTCTCCCTTAAAACTTAATATAAGGAACTATGTGTACCTTATACAGTGCATGGGATCAACATCAACTAGTGAAATATTATATAAAATATATTCAATAATATCAATGTATATAATAAATCTGAATATTGGTAAAGCCCACACCTGATGTTTATCTAAAAAGTTACCCCCCTCCCAGAACAAAAACATAACTAGCTGCAGCCTGCAGTAGTATTATAGTGCCTAAAGTCTATCTATATACTCTGTTCCACAAAATAACATGTCAAGGCCCGACCAAAATCGGTTTTTCTGAGCAGCCCTAAGTGACACCCTGCCATAGGTGAAATAAATTCGATAAAGAAGAGTGACGTAGGAGATGTACAGAACCGGATTGTTCTCTCGTGGAACAGAGTATAATTGATACAATACTAAATGAGAAAGATTTTGACCATTACTAAAATCTCAAATTATTAACGCTTAATAGCTCTTGGCACACATCCTAAAATGTATAAGATGTAGATAATAGGTTCATAATTCATATTTTAGTTACATTTTTTTCAACTTAACCTCAAGTACTTATTTAATACATGGATGGTTTATATAATATAGCTTGGACAACTTGAATATGCAATAGTATGTAAGTGTTAAATTCAAACTTGATACTAGTTTACTTCTGTCTACTTGAGTCTCGAATACAAGAATAATTATTTCCATTTGTTTTTAAATTAAGAAAATAGTTGTACACTTGTAAGCATATATTATATAATAATATTATTGCAGTTGTATTATATTATATTTAATAGTTATAAATAAAAATAAGTGTATATTATTGTATACACGCTATATTATGGTAGGTAGGCACCTTTAAAAATGTAATGATTACTAAATCATTAATAAATTACATCATCGATATACTTGATAGGTGATACAAAAGTTTTCCATTTAATTTAATGTGTAGCTGCAGAGGCTACAGTAGAGGTAGTAAGTATATTACGTAATTACTAATTATAATAAGTTTTTTATAACGTTGATTAGATAAAGTTGACAAAAATCTTTGATAGCCTTTGATCTTTTTACAATCGTACAGCATAGTAGACTTAAAGAGATAAATTAAGAATACGAACGCAATTTGATGTATATAATTTACACATGATTCTTATTGGATCCTCATTCCCATTCAATAATGATCCCAACTGAGTTTTTTTTAAAATATAACTGATAATTATATTTTATATAGATTTTAAATGTCGATTACACATGCATATACATTTATTATACTTCACTTCAACTGTAAAAAATCGGGGGTGTCGTTCAGCAGTACAGTAGATGTCGAGTATATCTCGTATTCTCGTCATTGAATAGGTCACTGTAATCCATGGATGTGTTAAATTTGAATTCAATGAAACATTGGAATCATTTCATACAAAAAACAATAATGAACGTATAGACGATAATATATATTATACTATATTTAATATTTATATTAAAGTTAATGTAAATACCAAGCAAATAATAATGTATGTATGAAGTAAGTAACGAAAGGTTTCTAATTCCTACGAATTATATTTTTTGAATTACAATAAAATAACTCAACTCCTTATTTTTTATTTAAATATCCAATTTCGTAGAAATTTAAAATTGTAACGCCTATTTATTAAAAATAATTTATATTTTTGAGGATTTGTATGGGTTTTTAAGAACAGCTATAACAAGGAACCTTGTGATTTACTTTCAAGTTTAAGGTATTAATATAAAAATACATCAAGAAACAAGTATTTATAACCACTCTGCTGTACAGTTGTATCCTGTAGAGTGTAGAGTGTAGAGTGTAGAGTGTAGAGTGTAGATGCAGTTGAGTAGGTCACTAATAGTGTAATGGATGTGTTAAATTTGAATTTAATGATGAATCATTGTATACACAATGAAAAAGATTCCGAGTGGCGACCTATATTTCATAATATGTATTTTAAGGATATTCATTTTTTATTATATTATATTTATACTAATATAAGTTATTTATCTAACGTTGTTTATCAAACTATTATTATAATAATAATACTTAATTTGTTTACTTGATTACATACGACATACCTATAGGCTATTTCAAAAAGTAGGTATTTGGATATTTCAAATGTTGACTTCCTAGTTCTTGTATAGTATAAACTAGATTCAATTTGCTCAATCCAAATCCACCCTCAAATTGAATGAACAAAAAGCATTTTTTCTACGAGGAAAATTGTTTTGAGATTATTTAACTGTCCTAAGTCTCTACTTTAAAGTTTAAATTACAAAATAAACAATATTTGATTCTGTCAAAAATGATTAACGTGAAACTTTCCGTTTTTCCTAATTTTTTCTTGTTTAGCATGATTTTTTGAAATGTATATTTAGAATTTCATTTTTGACTTACTAAAACTTAAAAGTAATACCTATTACCAATTAGATCTAACTTGCTACTGCCTAGTGCCTAGGTACAATATAAACTACTCTCGGAGTTAAAGATCAAATCATTTTTTCTATTACAAAACGTATACAAACAAAAAATAAATAAATACAACAATGCATCAATGTAAAATCAATACATTAATTGTTTCGATGAGAATCTAAAATTTGGTTGCATAACTTACTCTGGTAGGTACAATTTATAATCAATACATGTCTGATTACCTACGGCCGCGGCAATACTGCCTAACCCTATACATGGCTACGTTATATTATATAATAAATATAGAAAATTAGAATAATTGCATACACAATATAAATATAAATAGTTATAATGATTTATCAAAAATCATAGATCATAGAGTAAGAATAAATTATGAAAATAATAATAACACGGTATTATAATCTTTTGTTATTAATACGGGTAGTTTCTTTACAGTAAGTGATAATTGATAACATTTTGTTGGTGTGTGTCATGACTTGTACGATGCATGAGTAAGCAGGATGCATATTTTATCATATTATTTGATACCATGATATAATATTCTTCTACATACCTATAAATAATATTAATATTTTGTGTTTTATATTTTCACAGGAAATGGTAAAACAGAATATAATACAGTCAGTAATCAGTGATATTATAATATTATGTAACATGTATAAAAATACACCTATAATAAATTAACAAACTAATAGTAAACACAAATAATTAATTTCAAACAACATTTAGGATTAATTATATTTTTTATTATTAATCTAATGTGTAGATTAATTGTAAACAATACCTAGCTATAATACGTCTATAATACATAGATACCTATATAGTCACATTAGAAAATAATAGTATTAATCTACATTACTCCACGTTAAATAATAAATATGTATATATTATTATTATTATTATTATTATTATTATTATCATTATTGCTATTGATTTGTTTTTAATTTCATAACATTACGTAATATGGTTTTATTGTTTTACATTTTAATGAACAGTTTAAGCTTTAAGGAATATCGCTATATTGGAAGTTTACTTTTAAATATACTAAATAATATAAACCTATTATGTACCAATAATTTTTTTTACAAAACAGTTTTGTATTTCTTTATAAAGTTGGGTCGTTGGGATAACTTTCAGGCTAAAACACTTTCTTTTTTATAAATTCACAGTTCATAGTTTCATACCATGTAACAATAATAAACCATAATAAATTATAAACTTGCAATCTGTTTATATTAGTATAGTTTTGATTATTTAAATTGTATTAATAATAAACTCCTTTAAAGTTTAAGCTATGTCGTTTATATAATTACAATTAACATTAAACATTTATTTACATTTAAATTTATAAAATTATAAATTTTACTCGTACTGTGCTAACCCTCTGTGTACAATATTTTACATTTTGCCATAATGTAATATAGTAGTTGGTATGATATGAAAATTTACATTTACATTTACTATAGTTAAAAATCAAATTTAGAAACATTTGAAATTACAGTTTATCTGGTGAAAAAATAATCGTTGAATAAATCAAAACGTATGATCTTATTGCATAAGTGCATTCACAGAAAAATCTCTCAAGTATTGGGTTATTATAAATTATAATTTATAGCCATAGGATGTTTTGTGAGTTAAAATAAAGAATGTCACAATGTCATGACAAGATCGTGAATAAAATTGAGTGACATGGAAATGTATGAGACAAGATATAATACCATTATTTCTTGAACATATATGAGTATAATATATTGGAACCTGTTCGTTTACGACGGGGATGACAAAGATTCTAAGTTAAGAATTGTGTCTAGTTTTTAGAGCAAAGTGAGAAGCTATTTTGAATATTTTCTTTTAAGACATATATAAGGAGTATTAAGGACGGACTTTATGAGAAATGTATCAAGTCAGTTTTCAAATATTTAATATTACTTTGTTTTGTAGATGACTTACGCCGGATCGACTTATGAGTCAAGATATTGTCTACTGTCTGTTGTTTATTATTTACTTTATTTTATTATTTTATGTAAAAATCGTCGCAGTATTCTTAATTCAAGTGATTCAGTTGGATTTATTTTAGAAGAATTCCAATATTCCATACCACTGAACCATATTCGATACTATTTTTATACTTTTATAGTACCATATTCGGTAATTGTCTTGACTAATGAGCAGTAACTACTTAAATAGTTTTTTTAACAAGTCAAGTTATTGAATTATTTTGTAACTACAAAAATTTGTATGGTACGAATAATATATCCAAGAGTTTTTAGAGCTTTTGATTTAATTTATCAAACATATTGTGTAAGATTTGACTGTGAAATACTTAAACTTTCAACCCATTTATTGTATACGCCAATCAGATCTAAATCAACTATAAGTAGCTTAATGCCGCACAGTAATCAGTAGTCCACAAACTAAAATTAGCCAGTCTTTATTGCTTGGTTTTAAAATGGTAAAAATCATTTGTGGGTACTTGAAACTTCTAAAGTATAGATTTTGCATTATTTATATATTACATTCAACTATTCAAATATAACGATATTCAAATGGTATGACTTCAACTTACCGGCTTCCACATTAATAATAAAAATATAAATATAATATAAAATATTCTAGGCTGATAGACCGTTGGAATCGTTTTTCGTATACAATTATTGAATTATATTATATCATTGAATTTAAATTTAACACCATACATTACAGTGACCCGCTTGTATGGTATCCTACTGTACATCAGAGCGTCACCCAATTACTTGTGTTTTTCATTTGTTGTATTATAAATGTATAAATATTAAATATAATTATAATTATGTATTTTTATATATTTTTATATGCTAAATATCTATAAGCACAAGTGTCATTTTGATGAGGAAAATTTAAAACACACAATAATAATAATATTACAAATTTAAATAAATCAGATATCCTTGTTCAGAAAATGAATCATTCAAATCACTTTCCACACTTTCTCTGTTCTATTAATAATAATGATCTAACTATTCCCTCGAGATGTCTTGGTTAAAACTTAGAGTTGTTTAACATCGTGCTAATCGAGGAAATGTATGAGTTGGACGAAACCAGTAGCATATTCATAGCAGTGGCGTAGTCAGGGGGGAGGCTGAGGGGGCTGCACCCCCCCCCCCGAAATGTTAATACAATTTAAAAATTATTTTAATGGTCCATGGTATTCGATCAAAAACTAAACCACCGCTGTGTAAAAAATTGATCAGCCCCCCCCCCCCCCCCGAAAAAAAAACCTGGCTACGCCACTGATTCATAGTAAATCTCTATTGCCCATTGGTGACTGGTGTGTTGTCTGGTATATTTTCTTTGTTATGGTGTTCTGTAATTGTTTTGCTATCTCTGTTTCTTGATTCTTAAGATTTTTCAGAAAGTTTACCTTTAATTTTGTTTCAATGAATATTACTTTTCTTACACATTTGTTTAGAACTATAAATACTTACTAATTATTGGAAGAATCGCAAGACATAATACATCAGCGCCAGGTATTCAAATTATATGAACACTTGCAGACATGTATTTAGTTAGGTACCAAGGTCCACGGATACATCCCGTTTCTAAAATTTGAGCGATGAATAATGATGATAATTTGGAAATTTGACTTAAAAACATGAATGAAACAACAATGATTTAAAACAGAATTTTTAGTATTCCTCCTGGTTAACGGTTAGGGTTATCGGCGGAGGACTACTATTTAATTCATAGATAATAACCCTATTAATCCTTTAAAGAAATACTCCTTGAATTGACGCTTATTTATTACGATGTGTCAAGTAACTACAATTATATCAGTATGTACCTATTCGGTAAGAATGGATTGTATCTTTATATCATTGTAATGTATTGGGTAATGTAGTAAAGATGCTCAACAGAGCACTGAGCTATAACATTGTTTAAAAATAATTTAGGATTTGAGAAGTGGTTATTTTGTATATTACCTTCGTATTATATTTTCATGCTGACGTCTGACTCTGACACTATAACATTATATTTATTATTTCGGTAAACCTACTCATTATAAAATAAACATAAACTATAGATTAAGATTTAAGGAATATATTTTTAGTTAATTTAAAGTTCATATTCTTTAGAAGTTTAGAATACTAAACTCGATTACCTACAAGTGGCTTACCCACAGATCTATGTACGACATTAAAAAATACCTAGTGTTTGTGTATGTTGCATATTATGAAAATGAACATCTACCCAACTTTAATGTGTAAAATAAACATACAACAAGTATTTATCTAATTTTCTTTTAATACCATTTATATCACATATTATAATTTGTTTCAATTTGTATTTGAGGATTAACCACGGGATTCGCTTATTCGTGATCGTCGTAGACCCTATACCACGGATAATTGAGTTTACTGTACTTGACTAATAGTTTGTACTTGTATTAGTCTTATAGTGTATATAGTTAGGTACAAAGGTAAAAACCATATATAAATATTAATGTATTCTCACTTATCATTATAATTTATAGTACATTAGTATTTAGTATACATATTTAATAGGTTTTAAAATTTTGAATGGATTTCAATATTTTTAAAGCCAGTCAATAATGAATGATAATGTTCTGGCATAGTCTGGTAATAATAGTACAAATGTATTATAAATCGTTGTATAATAAAATAATACGTTTCAATAATTACGAATACCAATAATAATTAATAATTATAATGTACAGATAAGTATGGACATAATACTACGAATTATCTAATATTATATACAAAAAAAAAATAGTATACTAATTATTATTTCCAATAACAACTCAGATTTATACAATATTCTTATACTAAGAATTTATATTTTATATAAAATGTTTTAATAAATATTTGAACAAAAATATAAAATATTTATTAAAACTACATTAATATAATATGTTATTATATTATTATTATAAGTTTAACCTATATTATTATAGGTACTATTTATACCTTAAAATAGGTATATTATATAATATTTAGTTTTTGTGGGTTTATTTTTATATTTTAATAATAAATTATCATAAACCAATATTCTGATATTATCTATAATTTAACATAATATTGTAATATAGGTAGTTGATATGTGCTATCACTGCTTCGCAGCCTATGTTTTTATAAGCAGTATGAATTTAACAAATATGTAGCCACCAGCTAAAAACTATAGAATACGAATATCGGAATATTGATAAATGTACCACTTCATCTGATAACATACAGGAAAATAATTTGACCATGTCTAAGAATTTTAGATTCTCAAGAGATGTATCGCATTTACAATGTTTGTTTTTAATTGTAATTATTTTTGTGTCCTGTCATCGCCTTTTGAAGCAGTAAAAACGCTTCAATTTTGAACATTAGTATCTTTTCTGGCATAAAAGTTAATCTATTTGGTACTTGTGGAAGTCGAAAATAACAAATTCCTAGGAGTTTTTTTCAAAAGCGTCATGGGAAAAAAATTAGGGAAAAAAAGAAGTTTTAAGCAAAACAAGGTTTTGATAAAATCTATTTTGTTTTATTGGTGTTAGTTTATCAAAAATGAAGAAACTTTAAATTTTCACCAAATTTTTACATTACCATTTTCTATACACGACAACCTTACCAAAATATTTTGACTTTTTTTGAGCTATTTATCGGCAAAAGAAATGTTTAGGTTTTTTTTCAATTGTAAACGATAATACTGTTTCACCCGGTCAAGAAACTAAATTTAACTCAATTCAACTAAAGGTTTTAAGTGTATAATATAAAAAAAAAAATAAGCGTAAATCCATAGTACTTTTTATGAGCGTTTAACGTTAACATTTTAACTATATTGCATATTTACCCATAGAAAACTATTTCTAGACAAAACATTTGATATTTTATTGTAATTTATAAACAAATAACCGTAGATAAGTAGGTACTTTTCATTTTCACTAAACATCTCTATCTAGGACCTAGGTATATACTATCATTTTCTAAGCACGATGGTATCATTTTCAAAACATTTTGACTCTTGTTGAGCTATTTATAGATGTTTTCTATTTTTTCTAACTTTAAGTTTGATTATATTTCTAATACTAAGGCTGACAATACATAGTTCATTCCACTGAATTCGAATTCGCTATGTTTTGAGGGGATTAGAGAGAGAAAACAAAAAGTGTACCGACATCCTCTTAACGCGTAAGTCTTAACAACGTGATAATAAAATTAATGTTTCAGCACGCGATGTTGCACTTATGATGCTCAAGGAAAACTATACTATAAGTAGGTACCTACTAACATGTAAGGCATAAGCTGTTAAGACTTAACGATATGTATAGGTATCATCATAGGCGCAAAAAGTGTTCGAGATTTGGATGGGAAGGGGGGGGGCTGAAGCCCTATATTATAATAACATTGAATAAGCCCGAAAAAAAATATGATATTTTTTAGGGAGAGACTGTTGACATTGTTGTAGGGGCTTAACCCTCCCCCACAACGCCTATGGGTATCATGCATATTTTACACATCAAACGTTTCAACTCCACTAGTACCTACTGTGTAGCGTGCCCGAATCAACATTTGAATTTATGCATTATATTAAATAGGTATCGAACAGATTTATATAGTCACTGGTCATGACTCATGGACCATGAAAGCTAACAAAGTCGGAGGTCAAATTGCAGTAGTCCAAAAACACTGATTTAGTACTTATGCAACGTTGCCGTCATTAAATATCTATTACTATATGAGTCTGTACAGTCATTGTATTAAACTGGATAATAATATTGTATTGACTATTTACTTATATAAAATAAACTATGTATAAACATATTTTATTTAATTAAATTAAATATATATTATACATATTATAATAAATGATAATATACTTGTTTTGTGTAAGTGTTTTATGATAAAGAGATAGTTTTAAATATATATAAGTATAGACCTGAAAATAACAGATTCAAAATGTATTAACTTGTATGTGTGGCAAACTTAAAAAAAACAATCGTATTTAATGAATACACAAGAACTGCAGCACTGCAGTAGTCGCCAGCAGAACACTACACGTGTAGCAAACCAGTAAAAAATGATCACATCGTATTTTAAAATACTTACGTATACATACGACAGATCACTGAAAACATATTTTATAAATTTATTTCAACCTTTCTCGGAAACTAAGGGATTGTTTAAAAATTTGAAAGCGTGTAGGTTTACAGCCTGTAGAAGGGGCGTAATTAAAGGACTGGTGAGGTGGATATATATTATATTCCTCCTCAAAGCCTTTATAATGTATGCATATATATTTAGTTATTAATTTGTAACATGTGGGGTTATGTGCTGACAAAATATATTTAAATATAATTCCTTAGTACAATGAATATAAAGAAATTTATAAATAGGTAAAAAATGCATGTCTATCCCCTCTTCCCTCCAGGATAAATTTTTAATTACGCCAGTGGCCCATGGGTCTCTAAAAATGACAAAAATGTTATTCAAATTAGATTTCGTAATTTTAAAATGTAGATTATATTATTCTTTGCTTTTAGGAATCATTTTATTTTTTTTTAGCAGTAACTGGTATTGGATTATACATCAGATAACTTATTCATCATGAATGAAGTATGTACCTAGTTATTTAAAATAGTGAAACAGGCATAAGATGGTAAAATATCTGATCTTTTATAGAACCTAGTGACATATCAGCAGGGTGGTATAGTTAAATAAGCTATTTTCATAAGCAATTTTTTGAAAATGTCCAGAGTAAACATGAGCATAAGTAATTTTTGTTGCTACCCTACTATTTTAGGGAACTAATCATAGATTACTTTTTGGAGTCATAAGTCATAACATAGAAATAATAAAGTCATATGATAGAAACATTAGAAACAAATAAGATGTTATTTAGTAACAAGCATTAGCATTAATTTAAAAATGATGACTAAATAACATGTTTGTTGTTACGGATTGATTCGATCAAAATATCAAATGAGGATCAAATATGTAGGCAATTGATTTTCTATCTATGTCGACCTATAGGTCACTAGGAGAAAAATGTTTTTAGAAAACTCTACAAAATGAGTTCCTTGATCTATAATAAATGCTTTATTATAAAGTTTGATATTTTGTAGGTGAGCAGCCGAGTAGGATACAAGATGACAGATTGTTTTATAAAAACACAAAGAAACTACAAAATTTTTTTTTTTTATTTAAAAAAGAATATATAAAATCTATGCTACAAGACATAATAAGCAAATTTGAACACATATATAAAAAAATGAACAACAAAATTACAACAAACCTTTGGGCTTCGACCATATTCATAATATCCACATTACAAATATTATTAAATAATATAATATTATGATCCGTATAGGTATAGTAGGTATTAGGTATAAACCACGGTTATAGATATATTCTTCATCCGTCGTGGTACAAGCAGTACAATTCTGCCTGACAGTGTGGCCACCCGACCACAACACTACAATAGGACTATTCGGGAATTTCGGGAATTATTGGGATCTTTGTTCTATGAAGTATGAAACTGTGAACCACGGTCTTAAGACCGTGGTTATTATATTCCGTGTGTTCCTAAATTCATCAGATTGGTCAGCCGCTGGATTTGACTGTTCCTAAAATCAGCAGATGGCCAATCCGTTGGAGGGGAGGTAATCAAGCTGATTGACTTATCAGCAATCTGCAATGCTAATTTACGACCAGACAGTAAAAAAAAACGGGTCTGTCTATACGCAGTCGATTAGACCCATAGACTTAAATATATATACTTTTACTTTCTTTAAGTCTATGATTAGACCACCACCGTCGTTATCATTTTGTTATTATCTATAAACCTTGAGTTGTTATCATATCGTATCATCCATTATAATAAATACATACATTACATTATTTCATATAATATAATAACATATTATTATATAAATTGTATAATAAATCTTTTATTTTATAATATAGGCACCTATACTTAACTGCTAATAGAATTTGATTCATATTTTGCATATACAGCAATTGCAATTTTCTTAACACATGCAATCTGTTTGATGGCAGAAAATAAGTGGTTTTATACTACCATTGGATTCATTATATGGCCGAAAAAAGTAATTATCATTTGAGTAAGATTTTGTCCATTGTTCAATTTTAACAGCCATGGCATGTTGATCAATTTTACTTTGGTGTTTTTCATAAGTAAATTTAATAATACAATAATTTCTTAATGTTTTTTCGTCAGGATAAAATGCTCGGGATATTGGAGAGGGTGAAGTTGTACAAGTTCTTTCAACAAAGTCCTCCAGCATACAATCTTAATATTAGAAAAGTTATCTTCAATAATATATATTTTTTTTTTTTTTGGTACACAGATCACTCAATGATTATTAAATAATCTCAGTTAATCAAAAATAGTTTTAATAGTATTAGAAGTCTTAAGAAAGTGCTTAAACTAAAGAGTTAACTAGTAAATAATAACTTTACTTTGATCATGATATATAAAAAAATATATTACGCCTTCCCTATCGAGCCACTACCTAATTCCCTATAATAGAGAAAAATTGAGATTATTATTTGACTATTGAGGTAAGATAAACATTTAATTTGCAAATAGTAGTATAATTATTAATTAATAATTTTTACTACCATAATAGTAGGACTTTACACTCTGATTACTGTATTGTTTAGGCACCTTTATTAAATTTTTAAATTTTTTAAGATACTATATTTATATTAATGTTCCATTTAAGTTTATTAATAACATATTAAATAGTTAATACTAAATATTAACTATTTTAAATAGTTCCATTTCTTTGGCCAGAAGTCCCGTCTTATAGGTACTTCAAGGTTTCGTATTTTAAAATATATTGTAATCTAGACTACATGTGTTAAGAAAATTGCAATTGCTGTATAATATGCAAAATATGAATCAAATTCTACTAGCAGTTAAGTATAGGTGCCTATATTATAAAATAAAAGATTTATTATACAATTTATATAATAATATGTTATTATATTATATTATATGAAATAATGTAATGTATGTATTTATCAGGCCCGTGCAACTCAACTGAAAATACATACTTACAAAAACGCTTTTATT
>NW_019101104.1:0-16386 GCF_001856785.1 Myzus persicae
TCGTCTAAAAGTCGCATTAACAATATTATTAAGCTTGCCAATAAAAAATCAAAGTCCAATAAAGATTGCAGTTCAAATAATGTACCAAAATATCAATTGAGTTTTAATGAAATTATTGCTACAGCAACATTTGAATATAATTATAATGATACAAAATATTCTAAAAATCATATTACTGTCAACAAGTTTAAAGAAGTTGACAATAGTGCAGATCATAATATATTATCTACAAATTTAATTTCTAATGATGTTGATAATTCAGTGGTTATTTCAGAGGTACCTAAATACTTTTATTTATTTTACTCAATCATGTTTGCTATATTATCAATTTTCTTATATTTCTGGTACTCAGATATCAGAAGAATATACAGTTATTCAGTCTCAAGATGGCCACAGTGTGTTTAATAACACTGATGATAATATTATGTATTCTTCAAATTTAATTTCTAATGACATTGAGACTTCACTGGTTAATTCAGAGGTACCTAAATACTTTTACATATTTTACTATATTATTATTATTTCTTTTTTTATTTCTGGTACTCAGATATCAGAAGAATATACAGTTAATCAGTCTGAAAATTATGAATTTGAGAACATCATTGACACTGAAAATCCAGATAAGGAAAATATTTCTAATATTGAACAACAGGTAAAAAAAGTGGTCAAAAAGCGTTCTGTAAAAGCTAATAAAGGAGAATGGAAGAGAGAAAAAATGCAAATTTTAAGAATGAATGGTAAATCCTATGTAGGATATCATAGAAAAGATAATGTTGTTGAACATAATGTAAAGAGACCCAGCAGAACATTAGATAATACTTGCAGTTCAACTTTCTGTGTTAAAGCTAAAAACAGATTCTGTAATAAATTTACTGAGCATCAGCGATTAGAAATTTTCAATCACTTTTGGGCCACATCCTGGAGTGAAAAAAAGTCATAAGTGTGCAGCATGGTAAATTTAATTCCAATTAAAAGAAAAACCCATCAATTAGAAGATGAAAGTAGAAGATCTCATACTTTTGAGTACTATCTAAAATCAAATGAAACCGAAAAATTACCAGTGTGCAAGAAAATGTTTTTGGGGACTCTGGGTGTAAAAGATAATATGGTACAAAACTGGATCAAAAATACATACTCTTATGGATTGCGAAGGAAAAATAATTCAGAAAATACAGGTAATACTGGTACTACATCTCATATGATAAATAGATCCTCATTAGAAACAAGGAAAAAATATATAAGTAATTGGTTCAACAGCTTACCAAAAATGCCATCACATTATTGTCGCAAGCAAACAAGCAGATTGTATTTAGAGGGACCTTTTAAAAACACACAAGAAATTTACAATGCTTATAAAAGTAAATCTATTAGTGATAATTTATTGCCATTGAGTAAGACATTTTTTCATCAATTTATGAAAGAGAAAAAGTTTTCAATATACAGCCCAAGAAAGGATTTATGTGACTTGTGTTGTTCGTACAAAGCAGGAAATATTACAGAAGAGGACTATGCATTACATATTGCAATGAAAAATAGAGCACGAGAAGAAAAGGAATATGATAAAACTCTGGCAATAGAAAATCAATGTTATACATTTTGTATGGATCTACAAGCTGTACAAATGTGTCCAGTATTACAGGCAAGTGCTTTATATTACAACATGAAACTGAAAATTCACAATATGACAATATATAATATGGCTAATGGTGATTGTGCAAACTATGTATGGAATAAAAGTGAAGGTGAGCTAGAAGCCTCTGTTTTTGTTAACAATTTGATTAAACATTTAATCAAAGTGTGCATAAATAAATTACCAATTGTTATTTATTCGGATGGCTGTGGTTATCAAAACCGCAATGCAGTTCTCAGTAATGCTCTCTTGCATTTTTCTAAGGCCCATAATGTGCAAATAGAACAGAAGTTTCTAGTCAAAGGCCACACCCAAATGGAGTGTGATTCTGTCCACAGTCTAATTGAGAGACAGTCTAAAGGAGAAGATATTTTTTTACCCTACGATTTTGTTAAAATAATCAAAAAATCACGCAAGAATCCAAAACCACTGGATGTAGAATTATTAACATACAAATATTTTTTAGATTTTAAAGATTACCATATGAACAATTTTGTAAAAAAATTTCGAAGCGTCAGTATTATCAACATTTTCAATTGTTATCACGATTTTTCGTTATCAGTTTGGAACCAAACATGGTTGAAAAATACCGAGTTCTTGGTTATTAAACAAACGCTCTGCTTTTATCAAATTAAATTAAATGATAGCGGTAGCCGGTAGATAACAATGATGACGGACGGTTTTTCTTATTTATGATTATGCATTACATGATCTTCAAATTCAAAACTGTTCGAATTCGAAACTTCGCTGTGTTGTTTTTTGTTTAATTAATCTTTCAAAAATTCAAAATGAACAACACACCTAAAATAACAACTTTTTTCACTGCGATTCGGTCTACAGAGTCCACTTGTAGTAGTGAGACTGCCGAGACTTTAAATCTGAAAAGGTCTATCGACGAAGACGGTGAGCAAAGTTTGAATAAGAAATTAAATTCTCAGGTATGTTACTGTTTAAAATCTGAATTTATTATTATCTTGATTATATAATTGAAATCTATAGTTGTTAAGCTTGCTTTCCTCATAGACCATAGTTGTATATTTTGCTAAATGCTTCTACTTATGTCTTATATTGTATACTATATAATATGTGGAATTTGGATGGACTATGGTATTTATGCTACTGGGTGCCTTATGAAATTTGCTTGGCGGTATTTGACATTTAAATATATAAAGAATGAAAATGTGAACAAAAATGACAAAGTTACAACTCCGCCTAATGATATTTGAAAAAGTAAAAGTAAGAAATTTGAGTTTTAATTAAAGTAATTCAATGTAGGGTATACATAATAATAAATAAACTTACAATATTAAAATAGAATTTGGCAGATGTTATTGGCACTGAAATATCAAAGAAACGCACTGCTGGAAGACAAACAAATAGAGCAAATCCCCAAATATCTTCTGTAGAAGAGTATTACAGAATTACAGTGTTTGTGCCGTTTATAGATAATTTTATCTGCCAACTAACTTCTAGATTTTTAAATCATAAAACCGTTTTTGAAGGTAAAGCTATTTATTGTTATCTAAGTTTATCTCAAAACTCTAATCAGTAATCAGTAATTAGTATCTAGTTACTAGCGGCTAGCAGAAAACTATAAATAAATAATTACACAATATGATTAATTAAACTATAATGTATTGGATATATTATTTTTAGAAGTGTTTCTAGCGTAAAAATATTTTCATGTTAAAACTAGAATTGAAGATGTTTTATTTTATATGTTATAGGTTTTGAATGTTTGTTTAGTTCATCTTTTACTGATGAAGAAAGATTGGCATTTGATAAATTAGTTGAGTTTTATATACAACCAGTTGAAAAGGATAATTCTTTTGTAGAATTAAAAATATGGAAAGTTAAAATAAGCAACGGAGATGTCAATACCAAAACTGGATTAGAAGCTCTTATGAACTGTTCGAAGACAGATTTTCCAAACATTCATTTTTTGATTAAAATATTTTGTACATTGCCAGTATCTACAGCCACTCCAGAAAGATCATTTTCAACCTTAAAAAGGTTGAAAAGTTATCTAAGATCAACAATGAATGAAGTAATGTATTTAAGAAATATTTATTATAAAAGTTATAACATTACTATGTTTGTAATTTGTTTTGTATTTAGGATAGGCTAAATGGACTGGCATTGATGTCCATTCATCGGGACATACCTATCGACGTGGATGCAATAATTGATGAAATGGCACTTACCCCAAGGAAATTAGATTTTGTCTTATAATCATGTTTTATTACAATAAATATATAATTAAATACTCAAAAATTGTAAATTGTCTTATGAATATGGTATATTTATGTAATAAAGAGTAATTGGGGGGGTGTGGGGGGCAAAGCCCCCCGCGGCTTTGTTTTCTGAAAATTATCTGGACCCTCCCCATGAAAAATTCCTAAATACGCCACTGGTGCGTCCGTGTGGCCCCAGCCTAAATCGGTAAAATCGGCGTCCGATGATATCGTTCGACGTTCAGTACGAGTTTTGTCGTGGTTAACACCGTTTTATTACTCAGGTTAATTTTTTTTGGTAATTTAATATAAAAATGCCAAAAGTAAAATGTTCGACAGCGAGTCGATTGCAGCGTGCGTTTGTACAAGAATTTGGACATAATATTTTTTCTACCGGCGGATTGGTGTTATTCTGTAAAATATGCAACGTCAAAGTTACTGCTGAAAAACGATTTGCCGTACAACAAAATTTGTCAAGAGATAAACACATCAATGGAGTAGAACGGAGTAAATTACAAAACGAAAAAAATAATACATAAAGTTTTATTACAGACGTACCAAACAGGTCGGAATATTTTTTAGATTTAACTCGTACATTTTTGTCATGTAATATTCCGTTAAATAAACTCGAAAATCCTGCGTTTTCTAAATTTTTGGAAAAATATACCAATAAACAAACGCCTGATCGCTCCACATTACGAAAAAATTACGTCAGTATATGTTACGATCGCGATGAAACTATATAGATGATTAGGTCATACGTAGAAAATAAAAAATTATGGGTTTCTATAGATGAAACGACGGACGCCAATGGTCGTTATGTTGCCAATGTTATAATAGGTACATCAGAAGTAGGTAACATAGGTAAAATGTTTTTATTAAATTCAGAAGTATTAGAAAAAACCAATCACAGTACAATTGCCAAAGTTTTGGATAAGTCTTTATCAATATTATGGCCACAAGGAATAATACACGATAATGTCCTTTTATTTTTAAATGACGCTGCTCCGTACATGGTAAAAGCAGCCACATCGATTCAAACTTATTATTCGAAAATGATACATATTACATGCTTGGCGCACGCCTTGCATAGAGTTGCCGAAGAAATAAGAATACATTTTCCAAATGTAGACGAATTGATAAATAACGTAAAAAAAGTATTTTTAAAAGCACCGTCGCGAATCCAAATATTTAAAACAATGGCACCAGATATTCCACTACCTCCTCGGCCTGTATTAACACGTTGGGGCACTTGGCTTAATGCTTCTATGTACTATTGTGACCATTTTGAACTGATTAAAGAAATTATTAATCAATTAGACGGAGAAGATGCAGTTGCAGTTTCTAAAGCTCAGAATTTATTTTCTAATGTAAATTTGAAACATAACTTAATATATATAAAGGCAAATTTTAGCACATTAGCAACATCTATAACTCAATTAGAAACTTCCAAGGTACCTTTGATTGATTCCATTAACATTATTCAAAAAATAAAAGCTGAAATTCAAAAAGCACCAAATCAAATAGGAAAAATAATATACCAAAAACTTACTACTACTTTAAATAAAAACAAAGGATTTAAAATCATTTCCGATATATCTGATATTTTGAACGGTCAAGGCGCAACAAAAGAAATTCCGGATGATCTTACAGCAAATGATTTAGCCTTCTTCAAATATTCGCCAATCACTTCAGTAGATGTTGAAAGGAGTTTTTCCATCTACAAGAACTTACTGGCAGACGCCAGACAACAGAAGATCATTTTTATATGAAAATCTGAAACAAGCTCTCGTGGTTCAGTGTAACAGTTCAGAATGTACAGGTAAATAAATATACGATCTAAACGTATTAAATAATTTATAAAAATATTTTTTTTTCAGATTGAACGAAGTCCACGTCTATGAGATTAAGTCTATGTGTACAACTTTTTTTTTAGATTTATACTTGTAATACATTTTTATAATACATTTTTTAAAAATTTTTATTGTAATTTATACTAAAATTATTAAAAATAAAAAAAAATTTTAGTTCATAAAAGCAATTTTTTAAGGGCATTTTTCGGGTTTTTTTAGGGCATTATTTAGAGTTTTTAGGTCATAAAAGCATTTTTTTTAGGACATTTTTCGGGGTTTTTTAGGGCATTAAAATCCCAGCCCTATTTATAATTGTTAAACGATGAACCACTGTTGGGTGGTTTCTTAATTAAGATATGCTTGCCATCCAATGCACCAACGCAGTGTGGAAATTGCCATATCTGTTCGAAATCTTTAGCTATCAATTTCCACATTTCCATTGTGGGTTGTGGCAAATACAACGTTTGCATTGTATTCCATATAGCAATGGATACTTCATTTACTATGTTGGAAACCGTTCGATCACTCATTCTGTAACTGTACGCAATACTTTTATAGCTATCTCCTGATGCTAAATATCTGTAAATAAATATATTTTGGAAATTACAATAGATGCTATAGTTTTATACAAATGTAATATGTATAACTTCAAACGTTCATTAAAAATATTTATGGAATATATTTTAAAATGTTGTGGTTGCAGGTGAAACTGTGAAAACCACATGGGCGAAATCGAGAAGTTGCCACAGAGATGCTCTTCGGAGACAGAAAAAATGCTTTAAAAGTGGAGCTGCAGCTGAAATAATAAAACAATGGAAATTCCAAAAACAAATGGAATATTTACTGCCGTACATGACAAATAGAAAACGAAGTTCTAATGTACTAGATAGCGAAGACGAAGATGATTTTATACAAGGTGAAATAACCGGCACAGAACAAATATCAGAAAATAACTATGATCTAGAAGCACCAACATTAAAAAATGATAATCAAATACTCCTACACAAAAATAATGAACATGATATAAACGTAGACGAAACTGAAGATTCTGTTGAAGGTATGACAAATAATACAACATCATTAGGGTTCAAGAAATCGGGTTTTAAAAAACCAGTCAAAAAAAAAGATGACATAAGTAACTTACTACAGCAATCAATAGCAAGTCGAGAACAAAGGGCAAAAGAGAGAGCGCTGGAACGTAAGAAGTTAGAGGATTCGAAAACCCCAAATGATCCATTGTACCATTTTTTCATGTCAATGTACCACACTGCACAAAAATCGTCTTCAGCATCTCAATATCTCATAAAAAATGAATTATATAAAGGGGTTTCAAAAGCCGAGGCTAATCTCTTGAATATACCAACAATCCCTGAGCAACCTCGGTCTACTGCTGCGTGGAGTTATGAACAGAACTCTTTAAGTTCCCACGAAACTTCTTCGTCTGACACTTATTACGTGAATACACAAACTTGTGAAAACAGTAATGACATGGTAAATTATATTAACAATTTTTCTGAATGAATTAGTTTGAGTTACTTCATTTTTATTTTTTGGTTATATCAATCATTTTTGTGTACTTTTTAATATTTTAAAATAAAGTATAAGTTCATTAAGTTCTACTTTAATATTGTGTATTTCATTAAAAACGGTCTACTTTTCATTAATTTAAAGTAAAGTATAAGTCTACTTTAATATTGTGTATATTATTAAAAACAGACAATATATAAACCTATAATTATATAAATAATTATATATTTTTTATAATTAATGCGAACTAACTTTATGATATATGTATAAATTTTGTATTTGAATTTTTAAATAAATATATAAAAAATTACCTTAAGAATACAGCGAGTTTTTCTTCGGTATCAATAGGTCTTTGAGCGTTACACCCTTCAGAAAAAATTGTATCCTTTATGATATAGAGAACTTCATGAAATTGACATCTATTTAAGTGGAAGTAGTTAGTAAATTGTTTTTCAGACAATATTTTTGTCAAAACAAATTCTCCATGACTCTTTCTTTTTTTCATAAAATCACTATTTCGCAACTTTTTTCGTTTAATTAAAGAATATAAAACCAGTTCATCCAATTCCTCATCAGAATCAGATTCCGAACTTAAATCTAACTTAAATAATTCGTGAGCCATCATGTCGATCTCAAATGTTTTCATCGAATGACTATTGACTACACGAAACTGTGTTGAAATACTGTGTAATAATATTCGCTCACACGGGTCACGCAGTTCGGTCCTACGCTGACTTGTGCTGCGCTGTGCTGCGTCGCCTACGTCTCAATTTGCGCCAGGCCTTAAATGACAAGAAGTCATTGTTTTTTTTATTTTATTCAAGTTACTGTTAATTAATATTATTCTATTATTTTAAAATATTGATTTATGTTGAACTAATAAAGAAGTCATTATTTTTATTTCAAATAAAGTACCAACTAATCCCATTAAAATGTATTATGTGTTAATGTAGATACTAAAATGTTCTTTAAAAATTAAAATTTTTATGTTTTAAAATAATAAGTAGATGTATAAAAAATAAAAATGCTGAAAGGACATATACCACTAATGACAATAATATGTATAAAAGGGCGTTTGTAGAAATAAAAATGTTGAAAGGACTTATACCACTATCATTATATGTTCTTAGAAGGGCATTTATAAAATTCAATCGTGATAGCTTCTCTCGTGAGAGTGTCATCGTGTAAACGTAACATTGAACTATTGCGATAGTGCTATCACATTATCAAGCATGCATGATAGTTGGGAGTTCTATCGTGATAGTCATATCGTTCTATCATCGTGTAAACTATCATTGCGCCATACTATCGTGATAGGTGATAGTCCATCAGCCCAAGTGTTCGAGCCCCGTGTATATTGTGTATTTTGAGTTAACATCAAATTTAACTTATAAATTATTACCTGTTAAAATTAAGTGATGGCAGACAAATTCAATACTTTGCACTTTCTGGAAAAATACCAGAGGTATCCATGCCTTTGGGATAAAAATATTGAAGAATATAAAAGTAGAGGAAAAAGAGATTTTGCAGAAGAATGTCTCATGGAATCACTTCAAATTAATGATGTGAAGTTACTTAGACAAAAGATCAGAAGTATTAGGTAATTTGTGTACTAGTGCTAATTGAATGATATTTCTTTATTAGTTTACTGATTTTTTTTTTTTTCAGGTGTACTTACAACCAAGAAGTCTCTAAAATAAGAAACTCAAAAGGTACAGGGTCAGTGTCAAAAACAGTTTATATACCTAAATTGTCGTGGTTTTAATTTGCTAACAGCTTTCTTTGTAGAAATGTTGAGAATAACATACAAGTAGAAACTAATTTAAAAAGCAAAAATTAGTTGAAAAAAATAATAATATTTATTACATTATAATATATATACATTAATCGATCATTCTACTCTGCCAACTCACAGCTCCTTCACCCATAAAATGATCAGCACATCTATCTCGTTTTTGTCTAGCTTCAATAAGATAATTTCTCTGAGTTGATGTTGCTATATTGACAAGTCCACAAGGTCCTGGTTCATTTCTCCATGATCCAGATAAGATACGGCCTGTCTTGATACGGCTCATGATCTTCAATATCTACCGATATTGAGTTACTCTTACCACATTTTTTTCTCAACCAATTGTGCAATGCACACGAAGTTTTAACTAATTTTAGAGCAGATTCTGGTAAAAGTGGTATTGGTTTTCTAAAAATCTGAAAACGGCTAGCCATTATTCCAAATCGATTTTCGACAATGCACCTTGCTCTACAATGTCTGTAGTTATAAATTTTCTCTCGTTTTGATAATTGGTTTCTTCTAGCATAGGGTTTCATTAAATACATCTTAAGCGGAAAAGCTTCATCGCCAAGCATAACAGCTCCTTCTGGAATGTTCAATTTATTTTCTTCAATTGCTTTTCGTGAACTTGATTTTGCAAATATACCTCCATCTGAGTTACTGCCATAGCTTCCTACATCTATACATGTGAAATTGTAATTATGGTCTACAAGTGCTAAAAGAACTATGCTAAAAGTCCCTTTGTAGTTAAAATAATTTGATCCGCTATGTGCTGGACAGTCTATTATGATATGCTTTCCATCAATAGCACCAAATGCTGGAAAATTCCAAGTTGAATCAAAACCAGAAATAATTTCATTCCATTCTTGTACTGTTTTAAGGACCTATTAAAAATTAAAAATTGACATTAAAAATAATTCTATTTATAAAAATATGATGTTTATATATTTAATAAAATGTATTAAATTATAGGTCATAAACGAACGTGTAAACACTGCTACATCAGAGAATAACCTGGATAATAACAATATTAGTTGTACAGAATTATCACCATGTGCCACAACACAGCCTAATGAAAATTATGAGAACCCTACTGAAGAAAATTCTAAGAACATTACATCAACAGCTCGCAAACCAAAAAAAAATAAGGAAAATTGATAACAGTCTCGATAATGCAGTCGAAGCATTGAAATTTGTTTGCACCCAAAAATCAGAAGTAAATGAATTTAGTATATTTGGACAACACATTGCTGCTCAATTACAAAAACTACCTTTACAAGAATCACTCAAGATACAAGTTGACATACAAAATATGTTAACTACTGCCTTATGAATAATACTCCTAATAGCAATAATATGAGTAATACAAGTACAAGTCAAAGTCCAATTCCAAGTGAAATGTCTATGTCTCAAGACATGTTTGATTGCTCAGTTCAATCGGAACCATATGTGGATATGGTTAAACCTCTACCAGTAGCAAAGAAGAACGCAACTATTATAAAATCACCATCCTATAACTATGAACAAGATGATTCAAGCAATACAATTACATTGTTTTATAACAATTGGCAAGATTTATAATAATTATATCTTGTTGATTTAAGTATCAATTAGTTAGTAGTTCTATTGCTTTTTTTATCAACAAAATTGTATATATTATGTTATGTTATTTGTTTAATGAAAGGATTTCAATTTTTATTTAATGTTGGTTTATATCTTATGTTATTTGTTTAATGAAAGGATTTCAATTTTTATTTAAATTTAATGTTAGTTAAACCAAAATTTTGTTTTTTTTAATAAACCTAAATTTTTATAATTGTTATAATATTTTAATAATTTAATATTTAATTTATACTTCCAATAATACCTGGATATATTCTTTCAATCCTTCATATATTGCGTCAAAAACTTCTGGTAGAAACATGCTTATAGCTGATTTCGACACTCTATACAGGTATTCCATTGATTGTAATGAATCACCAGTTGCTAGATACCTTAATGCAACTTCTAATTTGACTTTAGCTGGTAATGCATCTCGCATAACAGTATTGCGTTTTTGAATTTTACAAGATACCTGTTAAAGAAGCATCAATATATAAATATATTTGTGAATTGTGATTATTAAGTGACTTAATATAGAATTAACTAAAATACTTGTAGACTTGTAGTAATATTTACATAATCATAATATACCTTGTTGAGTAAAAAATCGAACATATCTTCGTCCATTCTAAGAAAATTATTGTAGCTTTTAGTGTCTTCCGTGGACAGTTCTCTTAAGAGACAATTTGAGGCCCCTAAACTTCATCTTCTAAGAATCCAATTCTTTACCCATATTCTATTTTTTCTTTCACTTTTTCTTTTAACGGCAATTAACTCCTCAATCACGCGAATAATTCTGTATATCACTTCGTCTGACATTTTGATTTTTGATACAATTCTAAAGCTATAAATTGCTTTTAAAAAACTATGATTTAAATAAAAAAAAACACATTTTTATAATATACGAATATTACAAATACATGATCAACTATCATGTATGATATTATCTTTGATAGTAAAGCCGCGGTCACACTGTGATAGTAAAACGTGATAGTTACTACCGTGAGAGCTACTATCAAGAAACTGTCATCGTGCGAACAGATCGATAGTGACTATCGAACTATCGCGAATGCGACTCTCGCACTATCGTGCATGCACGATAGTTGATAGTGAATGAGGAGCGTTTAAATACAGTGTGGCGCGGGACCGTTATAACGGTCGGACGCCAACTTTAATTGAAATAATGAATACGCAAAAATGAATAATGAAAGCGCGATGCGCTGTTTATTGGTTCACAATGAGACTAGACGTCGAAAAACAGAAGCGAGGGCGAGTACGATCGGTGATCGGTAAGTGACGGCTGGTCACGTGCTTTTCGGGGTCGCGTCGGTTGCGAAACGGGGCTTTGATACACGGCAACAAAATGGCGTGACTAAAACTGCGTCGGCGAGTACGTGTGTATCGTAGTGCGGACAAAACGAAAGAGAAAGGAGCCAGCCGCTGCGGCGACGCGGAGGCCGTCGGCCGGTGCAAGCAATGTGACCAACCGTTGTACAATAAAGATATGCGGTACCTACTGACGGCGGAGGGAGGTCATGTGGCGTCGGTTCGCCACATCACTCCCCCCCGACGAAGGAGAAAAAAACGTAGGTTTTTTCGCTGTCGAGAACCTATCTACGGACTGCATGGCGTATGAGTGGTCCAGGGCTGGATCCTCGCGGAGGACGAAGGCAGGTTTGAGCCGGTCTACTGACACCCACGATGTTCGATTGCCCAGCTGCAGCTTGTAGTCCTTTTCTTTTCGGTCCAGCACGGCGTAGGGTCCCTCGTATCGTGGTTGAAGAGGAGCGCGCTGCGCGTCGACGCGGACGAAAACGTGGCTGACGGAGTCTAGCTGTGTAGGGACGAAAATACGACGGGCCGGGTCGTGATTAGATCCGGGCGACGGTCGAAGCTCGGCCATGGATGACTTCAGTGCCGTGACGAAATCTGGCGATTTTGCCTCCGGGGGCGCGGAGTGGAACAACTCACCAGGAAGGCGGAGGGTCGCCCCGAAAACAAGTTCCGCAGGTGTTGCGCCAGAGTCCGGCTTGACGGTGTTGCGCAAGGCCAGGAGGACGATGGGTAGTAGCTGAGACCAGTGCGGTGATTCCTGCGCGGTGAGCGCCGCCTTTAGAGTCCTGTGGAAGCGTTCGACCAGCCCGTTAGCCTGTGGGTGGTAGGGGGACGTGCGAACATGTTGGATCCCGAAAGTCGAGTTGAGCGCGCGCATCAAGTCGGACTCGAACTGTCGCCCCTGATCTGTGGTGATGACGTCCGGCACCCCGAAGCGGGCGATCCAGTTGGTTACCAGTGTGGACGCGACGGTGTGAGCGGTCATGTTGTCGACGGGCCAAGCTTCGGGCCAACGCGTGAATCTGTCGACGCAGGTGAGGAGGTACCTAGCGCCGTCCGAAACGGGCAGTGGGCCGACCAGGTCTAAATGAATGTGGCCGAAACGTCGGTCCGGTGCCGTGAACACGGCGAGCGGTGTCGCGGTGTGTCTGTGTACCTTCGACTTCTGGCACTGTTCGCACGTTTTGACCCATCGTCGTATCTCTCGGTTCATACCGGGCCACACGAAACGTCGCGCGATTAGCGTAGTTGTGGCCGAACCGCCACCGAGAGCCTGCCGGTGTAAGGTGTTGAAGACCGCGCGACGCTGTCGACGCGGAACGAAAAGCCTCGACCGGTTATAAGCAACGTCGAAATAGACCGGTCCGTTCGCCGTCTGCCGCGCGTCTAGTTATAACGACGACTCTGTCTTCCCGGAGAGGATGTCTTGCAGATCGGTGTCGTTGGCTTGGTCCGCCGCCCATTGATCCAGGTCAGGTAGCCCGTTGTCGAGGGGGGCCAACTCCAGACGTGACAGCGCGTCGGGAACGATGTTGAGTTCGCCGCTGACGTGCTCGACCTCGTGGAAGTACTGTGACAGGAACGCGACGTGCCGCGCTTGACGGTCGATGAGTTTCTCGGCTTTTTGCGAGAACATGAAGAGTAACGGGCGGTGGTCCGTGCGGAGCGTGACGAGCCTGCCCTCGATCGCGTGTACGAAATGCCGTGCGGCTAGGTAGGCTGCGAGCAACTCACGATCATACGCACTGTACCGTGACTGCGCGCCGGAGAGTTTACGCGAGAAAAATCCGAGCGGCTGCCATTCATTGCCGACGGACTGCTCCAGGACTGCCCCGACCGCGATGTTGGAAGCGTCTGTGGTGAGGCGCAACGGTGCGTCGTGCTGTGGGTGTACCAAAAGCGCGGAGGTAACGAGTGCCTCTCGGCAGGCCACGAATGCTTTCCGGGCGGCGTCAGTCCACGCGAGTGGGCCGTCCTTTTTTTTAACTGCGGTGGAAATATCGTACAGTGGTGCTTGAACGTTGGCGGCGCCTTGAACGAATCGGTGGTAAAAATTCAATGACCCGAGAAAGCGCTGTAACTCTTTTTTGGTGCTCGGTTGCGGCCATCGGCGTATGACGTCGACGCTGTCCGGGTTAGGGCGCAAACCCTGTNGGTTGCGGCCATCGGCGTATGACGTCGACGCTGTCCGGGTTAGGGCGCAAACCCTGTGCGTCGACTACGTGTCCGAGAAAGGTGAGCGCGCTCGCGGCGAAAACGCACTTCGCCGGATTAATGGCTACCCCGAATTCTTCGAAACGGCCGAGCACGGTGCGGACATGTTCGGCATGTTGGTCGGCGTCCGCGGAGGCGATGAGGACGTCATCGACGTAAGCGAAAACGAAGTCGAGGCCGGCGAGAACAGTGTTGACCAACCTTTGGAAGGTCTGTGCGGCGTTGCGCAGGCCGAAACACATCACCGGAAATTCGAAGAGACCGAACGGTGTTGTCACGGCGGTTTTGTGGATGTCACCAGCAGCGATCGGGACTTGATTGTAGGCGCGGACCAGATCAAGCTTAGTGAAGACGGTTTTTTTTGCAAGGTTGGCGGTGAAGTCCTGCAGGTAGGGCAGCGGGTACCGGTCTGGAACGGTGACGCTGTTCAGGCGGCGGTAATCACCGCATGGGCGAAAAGACCCGTCCTTCTTGGGTACCAACAGCAGAGGGCTGGCCCACGCGCTGGATGACGGTCTGCAAATCCCCTGTTTTTGCATTAGCTCAAAGTCGCGGCGCGCGATGTCGAGCCGATCGGGAGGCAGCCGCCGAGGACGCGCGAAAAGGGGCGGTCCTTTGGTTTCGAGGATGTGTTCTACTCCGTGTCGGAACGATTCAGGTACGGGTGACTCACGGGTCACGCTTGGAAAGTCCTGAAGCAATCGATCCCAATCCGGGGAGCGAGCAACGGCGAGCAAGGCGGTGCGTGCCGACGGTGTGGCTGTCACTGCGCTGGTGACTGTTCGCTTGTCGGCAGGATCGACGAGGCGCTGGCGCCGGACGTCGACGAGGAGGCCAAAATAGTGTAGAAAATCCGCACCGATGATGGAGCGTGAGACATCAGCCATCTCGAAGGTCCATGTGAAGGGGCGCGAAAGTCCGAGGTTGAGCACAAGTGTCTTAGGCCCGAATGTTTTGATGCGCGTTCCGTTGGCGGCTGTGAGGTGCAAGTCGGACGGCTGGTGTGCGCCGTAGCTATACGGTATGACCGAAACTTCAGCACCCGTGTCAATAAGGAATAGCTTGCCGGAACGCTGATCGTTGATGTGTACCCGCGTGGAATTACCGACGACGTACAGGGCGGGAGGCCTGTGCGCGCTTCTTAGTTTTCCGCGGGCGCGGACGTGGGATTTTCTCATGACTCCCGTTTGAAGCTGCATGGCGGTCGGCAGGAGCGGGCCTTTTTGCCAAACCTGGTGTGGAAGAAACACATTTCCCCCGGTTGCTGCGCGTCCGAGCGTGCGGGTGCCCGAGATCGCGAGGGCTTTTCCGCGGAGTTGACGATCTGGGTGAGGGATTTGACCTGCTGCGTCAACATAGATACGGCGTCGGTCAGTTCGCTAAATTGCCCCTTGGACAGAACGTCGACACTCTGCGGGTTGGAGACGTCCAAAATGCGGTCGGCGCGCGCAGCCAGCTCGTCCAAGGATGCGTCGAGGCTGACGAGTATGGCGGTCACGTTCGACGGAAGTTTTTGTAGCCAAAATTCCTTCAACGCGTCTTCGCCTATGCCAGGTGGCATACTGTTACGCATGTCGCGGAGCAGCTGTGACGGTCGGCGGTCACCTAACCCTCCGGGTTTGACGATCTCGCGGAAGAGCAGCGCTTTGGGCACCTCATACGCGCTGATGAGGCGCGTGCGGATGTCGGAATAGAAGGCGGCCGCGTTTAGGAGGTCGCCGATGTTTCGCACTGCTTCCTCGTCTAGGGCGCTGACGACGAAATGAACCTTAGTCGCGTTGGCAGTGACGCGATGTATAACGAACGTGGACTCCGCGTAGTTGAACCAAAGCGTTGGAGAGCGTTTCCAAAAAGCCGGAAGTCGCATGTTTGCAATAGCCTCGACGACTTGGTTCGGGTTGCCAGCGACGTTCTGGGCGTTAGATGCATTTCCTTCGTCGGCCATGACGGTTAAACGCGGAACGAAATCACTACTCGTACGACGGGTATGCGCACTGCGACGACGCGAATACTGCGAAAACGCGCGGGAGCACTCGGCGCGGAAACGGCGGATACGAATTCGTACGCGAACGCGAGGGAAGACTTCGAAACTTGTCAAGGTCACCAATGTGGCGCGGGACCGTTATAACGGTCGGACGCCAACTTTAATTGAAATAATGAATACGCAAAAATGAATAATGAAAGCGCGATGCGCTGTTTATT
>NW_019101105.1:0-20693 GCF_001856785.1 Myzus persicae
TTTTTTTTTTTGGTGTATGTGTAGTTACAATGGTAACGGCATAGTATGTATATAGGTATACAATTTAAAAATAATTAATTTTAATTAAAAATAATCGGGAACTCGCTCTGCTGTAAAGTAGGGTGGAGTGTTTTAGTTTTAAAGATCTAAGCACCCAGACAAAAATAGAGACTACTTGATAATATGTAGTTATGGTTATATTTCATATTTTTTTAAAATATAAAAAGTAATTTAAAACACATAAGTATAATATAATATTGTAGGTTATTTTATCAATCAACATTTAATGATAACATATTGCAAAGTTCATCACGTTTTCTAGCTCCAAGTCTTGACGCCGCAAGAGAGTTCTCTTCAGAATCTAACTCTGGAGTATAAGGGTCAGCATCAAAATCGTCTTGCATATCGATACATATGTTATGTAAGCAACAAGCTGCAGTGATTATCAAACCACATAGTGATTTGTGGTATACATCCATATGTCTAAAACATAATACAATATAATGTTAAAAACGTTTAATTTTTAGTTTTGCGTAAAATTAAATTCATATGATTTATAAATATAATACATACTTCAACTTTCTAAATCTACAGTAGAGTTTCCCAAATGCTTGTTCAACTACAACACGAGAACTACTCAGGCACCGATTGAAATGTTTATGGGCTAAGGTTAAATTCCCATTGTCCCTGTAAGGGATCATAACATTCTCTGATAGTGGGTAAGCTCCATCACCCAGAATATGACAATTTTCTGGTAAAATACTTAAATCATTACTCAAAAGTTTTTGTCCTATTAGACTTCTTCTGAACACTCTTGCGTCGTGAGATGATCCGGGCCAACCCGAAAACACATCAATGAACTTCAGATCGGAATCCACTATGCCCTAAAAATAATTTTAAGTATGAAAAAAAATGTTTACTTTTAAATATAATAACTCGTGTACACTACAACCTGTAGCAGAACTGAAGGGACTTGTTTTCTATTGTAAAACATATTCCTATCAAGTTTTTCCATAACAGTCCTTTTTTCCCAAGGGGCAAGTATAGAAATATGACAACCGTCGACTGCCCCCAATACTCCAGGGAAAGCATTTGGTCTAAGACAGTTGAATTTTTGCACAGTGATGATGGCTTCTTGTCCTCTAGGCCATCTTATAAATTTACCAGATAGTTCTTTCATATTATTTAAACAATTTAGCACTACTTTATGGCTGGTACTGTCAGCAATATTAAATCTGTTTCCTATTTGTCTAAAAATTATAAAATGTTAGTAATAATAGCTTGAATGAGTAATTATATTAATTAACTATAAGTACCAATCCTATAGCAATTAGTACCCACTTACCGATGGGTTTCACAGTTAGCCATGTACCATATGAAGATCAATAATTGTTTTTTTATGTCTAATTTTACATCAGATTGAGATAATAAAGGACCCATATGTAAAATCAAAGTCTACAATGAAAAATAGGTATAAGCTACAATAAATAAGTAAGTTTGAGCATAAGAAATTATTATGTGGGTACCTCAATACTTCTTCTTGTAAGTCTAAAATGTATTTTGAAATCCCAGTCAGACATATTATACACGGTTACTTCAACAAAGTTGAAAATTTTACTTCTATGATGCCTTTCGTTATTGAGAAATAATTCTTCATCATCATCTTGGCTCAAGCTTACAATATCTACAAACACAATATTTATGATCCATTTAATCTTCATAAATAGGGTGTTTTATAAATAGGGTTATTTATAAAACACACAATAATCGTTTTTTGAAAAAATTGTTTACATACAAATTTAATAGTATTTTAGTATTAAGAGATTTAACATTACATTTGTTTTTTACCTTCATGGTTAGTACCCATCAGATGAGCTTTCATTTTTTAATGAAAACCTATATTTTTAATTTCAGAAATTGGGTAAGTTATTTTGACTGATCACAGCCATATAAATGTATAGTATAGTTAAGACATAAATATTAGTCCCATAACATACCTAATAAAAATTGTTCACAATTTTACTACACAATTATTTTATTAGTTACTGGGTTGAAAGTCTCATAGAAAAAACAAACTGGAGCCTATATTTTGCAGAAAAAAATTACATAATATAGACAAACAATTTGATTTAATGATATTAATAGTTACTTACCTGTTAGACAATTTGTACGCATAAAAAGCGAAGGTAATCCATTTTTTATACAAGCACTTGTGCGATTTTTGTTCAAAATGAACTCTTTAAAAAGTTTAATTTTAAATGAATTTGTCATTACTACTTGATTCATTTTGAAGCAGAAATGCAGAATTTTGGAATTTGTTAATATTTAACGGAATATTATAATATGTAAAATGGGAAAGATAATATTTAATTGATTATACTATCACTATTAATTATGTCAGAGTAGTGGGGATATACCGATTTTCATCATAAAAATTTCATCTAAATATCGAACCTGGTGTAAAATAATCGGTAGCATGTATTAGTAAACCGGTACAAATATATCGGTACACCACTTTGGACCAACGAATTTCTAGCTAGATGCCCAACTTACTCTTGACATAATTTGTTCGTTTGGTTTTAGTTAAAACAATTGTCACTTGCTGCGCTAGTAGAGTTTACCTTGGAAACAAAATAATATCTTATTTATCGTATTAAGATTTCCCTCCAAAAATTTGAAAAAAATGTTTAGCATTTGATAACATTTAGTATTTAATTTGGTGATAATTAGTTAATAATAATCAATAATCAATTGGTGTTACTTGGGGAACTTTAAAATTGTTATTGTAAATAACTTAAAAACTGTCTAAGTTTGGCAATTACATGTGGTAACAAAAATTTGGGTCTTACCTTGTTTCATAAAAATATTATTAGGTTAAATTTTTTCTTAAAGTCCTTCATATTTTATTTTAAATATTTTTGCATGCCCCAAGTAGTACCATAAAAGTTTAACTTGGGGCAGACATATGATTTTCATATAAAAATCAAGTTTTCTTCGTTAAGACTAACTGGGGGCAAAAAAATACATTCTTTTAGAGATTCCTTGCATTTTTTTCATAAGAAAACCATTTTGCATTTGTTTTTAAGACTATGTACACTAATTAGAAAATAAGGAATAAATTTAAAAAAAAAATACAATTAAATTATAGATTTATATATTTCACATAAATTATATTTTTATAGTTGAAAACTAAACAATATTATATTATTATAACAAACTAGGAACCTAGGTATGCAGGTAATAAGTTGTGACTTAGATTATATTAGTCCATTATTAAATCAGAATAGGTACTTATTTTAAATTATAATATTAATTAACATATTTTAACAATGAGAATAACAATAATCAGTCTTAACTTTATGGTAACAATGTGTTGAACATGTACTTTCCTCTCTTTTCATGAATAATTTGTAACTTCTTGACAATATTTTCAGCTGTAACTTCTATTATATCTTCAACGTCTGGATAAGCAAATGTACTTTTAGATCCTTTATATCCTCTCATAAAACTGGTTATAAAAATTAATCCTTTAATACTTTTTGTTATTGCTTTTGTTTGGCACAAAAAATGTTTAAAGGTAGATTTTTAGTATTTTTGTCATTAAGATATTTTACTTGAATAAAATCAGTTACTTTCAAACTCAAAATTATATTTTCAATATTGTCTTCTTTTTCTGAATTTATAGCTTGTGTTCCACTAGAACTTTGTAATTGGTCATCAGGAGGAAATATGATTAGAATAGGGTTATTTTGTTCACCAACATTTTATGTATCACTATCAGGTTGAATTATGTTGTCACAGTCAAAAGTTACTTCAATATCACCATCTATATCTTCATGTTCTACATTTGTTTCAACTAATTCTGCCACACTTCTACCTGCCACCTGGTGGCACTGACAATCTTTTTTTTTTTATTCTTACACTGGTTTCATTTGAACGTTTATTTTCTAAATGTTCGTCAAAAGATTCTAACCAAGAATTTCCACTACTAGTTGTTCTCTGAGGGATACGTTTCAATACTTTTTAAGGGTCGAATGGTACTATTCCACATGCTTCAAATCCTGCTTTTAAATTATTTCCAGCATTATCTCCTAATTCTTTCATAACTTTATTTAGTAGCCTAGGGAACTGATTTTTTTTGTAATACACCTTTGTTGTTATCTTTCCATACATCAAGTTGTTGTTTCCATTTATACTTTAATGGTCTGAAAAAAGATACATCCAATGGTTGACATAAATGTGTACTATTGGGAGGCAATAAAACAAATGAGATATATGACTAGCAAGGTTATCAATCATAACTTTCTTTTGGTCTTTAAATCTCCTAAAATATGGAATAACTACAAACAAAAACCAGTCTTCAAATATTGTTGTATCGAACCAACCACTTTTAGAACGGTTAAAGCTCGTTCCTTTTGGTCCATCTAAAGTCCATGAATCGTAAAGGTGATCTGCTTTATATACAACATATATTGGTAGTACTACACCTGAAGCTGTTCCACTGAACATAACTGATGTGCTGGATTTTGATGTGTCTTTGATGCACTCAGCATGTTTAACACCACGACGCACAATAACTTTTTTCCGACCTGGATCGTCGGTCGTGTTAGTTTCATCATAATTAATTAGAAGTTCTGGATTGACTCCCTCAAGTGTTTTTTTCAAGTTCATTAAAATACTGTTCTAAAGTATCATAACAAACAGCAACTCTTGCTCGTTTAACATTTTCAGATAAACGGACTGTTAAGTTATTTTTATATCTAGACAAGAATGCTCTGATCCAATCAGGACCTGGTATATTGTCTTTGAATCTAGTCTCTACACGTCCATCAGCGTCAAAATATGATTTTACAACTAGAGAAATGTCATGTGAGGTTAATGGAAATCCCCATTTACTAGCTACTATAAGTCCTTTAACTAAATCCTGTTCTTCATCATAGTTCAAAACACAGGGTCTCCCAACTGGTAATACATTTTGATCATGTCGTTTGCGGTGTATTGTAGATTTCGAAATGCCAAAATCTTTAGCTGCTTGACGTTCAGTCATTTGATGAGATTTTACAAAAAGTACTGCCCTTTGAAGTGTTTCTTCATCATATGTTTTGTATGGTCTTGCTCCAATTTTCTTTTTTCGTTCAACCATTTCTTTAAAAAAAAAAATTACAAATTCATTACCAATTTTATATAAAAAAGAAACATTACGTAGGCAACTTAATATAATCAAGCCAACTCTATTTTATTATACTTATATAATTCAAATTAAACATTGGTACAAACATCTAGGTATAGATGCATGTTAGACTAATTTTGTTATAGAAATGTTACTAGTGTTAATGTTCACATAAAAACATTTGAAATAAGTGGTCACTCGATTTTTAGAACGGTAAAAAATATTTACCTATTAAATAAAATATCGGTAAAATTTACGTAAATTTACCTTACCGGTAAAATTTACCAAGCTCCCATCACTAAACATGGACCACCACCTTGCCCCAACTTACACATGGACGGTGTTTGTGAGAAAGGGCATAAGTCAAAATTCCCTAGTTTTCAGGAGACAAAAAATGTATAATTCAAAAGGGTTTTGCTTATAATTATTAATTTTTTTTTAATTAATACAGTTTATTTGTTAATAGATTTTTTAAAATCAATATAAATATTTTTAATTTATTGTTTTATTATTTTTAATGACTTGTGACTATTATCATATCGAATTTAACAATTGCATGACTTGTGCCTTTTCTCATATATTGACTTGTATCTAATCGCACACAAATAAAATCAAAATTTTTGTGATAAAGGGCACATGTCATAAATATAATATTAATATTTTATAATATTTTTTCACAACATAAACCATTTTTACAACTCCATGCCATTTATAAAAATAATTAATTGGCAGGCAGCACAAAAAACATAAATTATAAAATACTTATTCCCTTAACAATAAATAAAAGAACATATTATAATAATTATAAATGTTTTAAGATATCAATGGTTTATTTATTAAACACTTGCAATATACTTAAAATAATATTTATTAATATAAAAACATAATTAAAAACAAAATATTATGTATAAGTGTTATACATTTTTTAACTGATTAGAAAACAAATAGATTTGTAATATGACAATATGATAAAAATATATATAACTCTGTAAGCTATATTTAACTATTAATATACAATATAAATCATTATTTAAAAAACTTTTGAACAACTATAACCTTTAAACAGAAAATAATAACTCCTATAAACATAACAAATAAAGTTTTTTTTTAAAAATTATTTTTAAAAAATTATTAGAAATTAAAAATAATGTAGAAATATAATAATTGTTTAAGTAAACTACTAATCAAATAACAATTTAACAATCTCAGGAACATACATAAAAATGCACTTGTAGACTGTAGTTATAAAGAAATTAATGATATAAAATAAAATGAACATAAAAAAATTAATCATTTTCTTCATCTGACACTATAGGGTCATTTATATTTTGTTTAGTTTTTAAATTTTGATAAAAACTATGAAAAGTTTCAGGAATAAATTTTAAAAGAGAAAGTAGATCCTTTTTCTTTTCTTCAGTGATAGGTAAGATGTCATTATATGCTTTTGGAATAGATATATTATTTTGAAGTGAATTTCTACGGGACATACTTATACTGTTAAATAAAGAATTTTCACTTAGTATATTTTTGTAGAATACTTTATTTTTGTCTTGTTTTGTATATCTTAACCATTTGATGTCACAAAATTTGAATGTTTCTCCTTTGTCATTTTTTTTTTTTTAACTGGTATTTAGTTTTTAGTAAACTGTTAAAGTCTAAAAAATATGGTTGTTCTATCTCTATAACAGTAAATTTATCTTTACCTGCAAATCGAATTAACTGGGCCCAGTCATGTGGATGAAAAATTGGGGTAGAAAATCGTTTTTTTGATTTCTCAATGCGAGCGTGATCGGAGTCACACTCCATTCGGGAGTGCCCAGATACCATAAATTTGTGGTCAATTACCTCAATATATGTATTTTCTTGTTACAAAAATATTAGACACATTGCCATAAATATAGAATTTTTGTTTTGTCCAGGACAACAATCACTGTACATTATGACATGTTTGATTTCTGGTGGTAAGTTAGATAAAAAATGAAACACGCATGACCCTATATCATTTCCTCCTCTTTTTGCCATCGACTCATTCCAAACATAACATGAAGCTTTTGAGGTCTTAATATTATGAACTGTTAAATTAAAGGTCCATAATTGACGTTTATAGAATGCGACAGACGATTCTAGACTTGGGGTTGGAAGGCATTGTTGCAAATCAAATGATATTACACATACCTTATTTGAAGTAGTAGGGTGGAGTCACCACCTATGGCCACCTTAAGAATTTTTTCACACATTTATCTCTGTTATTTTGCTCATATTTATCTAATTATATTGAAAATTTAACCATGCATACTTTACAACTGACTTAACACTTGGTTAAAATTTTGTAGCCTTATGAGAAATACTTATACAGATATAATTTTTATTTTTTTAAAATTTCATTTTCACCTTCTATGGCCACCATTACACCAGCTATGGACACCAATTTTCTCCACCTATGGCCATTTTTTATATTTTTTAAATTTGTTTTAATAATATCTGTAATTATTCTGGTTATTAAAAAATCTTTGAATAAAATTAAAGTCAATAAGTAAGAGAACAACTGTTTTAATATAACAATAAAAAAAAAAATGTTGTTAGGTATATACCTAATATAAAGGTAAACCTTTATAAAAACTATAACAAAATTTATACTGAACAACTTAAACCAAACTTTTGTTAAAGATTTCATAGTATAAATAATACAATTTAGGTAGGTATACTAATTGTCACTTTTCAATTAAAAAAAAATACAAACTTTCATTATTAACAATTAGGTAGGTAGTAGGTAGGTACATACCTATAAAATATAATATAGGTAATAAAGAAAAAAAATTACAAACTCAGTAACAATAAAATCATAATAAAATTAATTCATAAACAGTCTATTAATATTTTTATCCAGTCTTAGGATTTCTGTTAGTATATACATAGATACTTATATAAAAAACAATGACAAACTTAATATTGAACAACTTGTAACTTTTGATTTTGATTTCATAATAAAAACAATTAAATATAAAATATAGTTTTTCAATTAAAATAGAATATACTTAGCTAAACATCTTCAGTATAAAAAATTAAATGTTTAGACATGGTAGATAATATAACATAATAATATTCAAACAAGTAAAAAATAAATAACAAATTCAGTAGGAATAAAAACATAATATTTCATACGCAGTACCTATTTAAATACCTTTAACATTTTTCAAATGTATCAACAACTCCAGGAAATACTGACTTAAGTTGTCTACCACTTTTCTTAAGTTCAGGGTAAGGTAGTTTTCCTATAATATCTTTTAACTCAACCATAGATATATCATTTTCTATTGGAATATATTCAGTATTTTCTTCGTCCACAGCCTCAAAACACTGTATCTCAACATCTGTATCTTCAATTAATTTTTGAACTGTTGCAACATACTTGTAGGTGATCTTTTTTTTGTTTTTAGATTCAAATTTAACTAGAATATAATCACCAGGTTTAAGGTCTGTAATACTTAAAACCAAATCCAATTGTCCCAATGGAATGGCAAGTGACTCACTAGCATCGCTTTGACTAGAACACCAACTATCATTTAATTCTGAACTTTCATCTGATTCAGCCAACTCTATCTTTTTTAATTCTTTTAATTTTACTTTTTCTATTTTATTTTGCTCAATTTTCTTCTTTTTTTCCTGCGCAGCTTTTTTTTTGTTTTCTTTTTGTATCTCTTTATCTAATTTTTCTTGATCTTTTAACTCATAATATTCTATCCATTTTTTAGATGTTATTACACTTGGTGTATATTCTTTTTTTCTTTTTGATGTAGTTTCTTTTTGTACTGGCCACTTAATTATGTCATCAAAAACGTTTTGTAGAGATCTTTTGGCTGACATTATAATACTACTTGGTTCTGATCTTACAGACTGCTGAGATTCAGATGTGATTGATGACGTGTTTTGACTCATGCCATTGTTTGGTAGTGCATTCTCATTAGAAAGTGAATCCTCATATAATGTTAAATTTGTTTGTTCTGATGTTTGATTGGAAGTAGTTGGTCTATCATGAGTTGGTCCATTATAATTTGTTGGGCTCAGTTGATAATCAATAGGTGGTGATGAAACAGGTGTAGAAGTACTAACGTGATCATAGTTCTTTATATCATTTTTAACTTCTAGCCACAATTTGAATAATAATACAGCTTCCTCGTTTCCATCCCATGCATAACCTCCTCTTTCAGCTCTTTTAAATTTACCTAATAGATCTACATCAATTTTAAATATTTTGTTTTCTATAAAAACTAAATGGGACATTAGATTTTCAACATTTAAATCAATCTGTTTCAATTGATTTGTCCGGACAATTATTTTAGAATAATCAACATTATTGGAGTCAAATGGGTACAAACCAGTTGCTCTAAATCCGGATTCAACGTTTGTTTTCATTTCTGGATTGTTAATAATGCCAGACAAAGCTAAGGGTATATCAAATTTGGAAATTTCTTTATCATTTTCAATCCGCCACTGCTTAACAATTCTTTTCCATTTGCTCTTTAGTGGACCAAATACTGCCACATCAAGAGGTTGTATTATATGGGTAGAGTTAGGATATAAAGCGACCAGTATAATCTTATTTTCAAGACAGAATTTACTAAGATACAAGCTGAGGTGTGATTTATGTCCATCTAAAAATACAATGACTGGTCTTTCAATATTATTTTCAATAAGAAATGGTAGAAAAATATTTGACATATACTCAAAAAAGGTTTCCGATGTCATCCATCCATTCTCTGATTTACCTATTCCCCAATTTGGTGGCGCAGACCTAGCGATGATAGCTGGTATTCTCTCATATTTGTATAATGTAAGAGGAGGTGCCCAAGTTCCCAAAGCATTTGTTGCGAAAAGAGTTGTAATATTCTCTTTATTAGAATTAGAATGTTCATCGTATACATTTTTCCCTCGTTCCCCAAGAATTAACTCACCTTTAGGGGCTAAATTAAAACATGTCTCATCTAAATTAAATATTCTTTTTGGTTCTTTTAATATAATTGCATCATCTCCTAATAAACCATATACTTCGGTGAACCAGTTCCTTATTTTCTCTTCAGTTACAGACCCTCTTGCACGATTAACATATTCGGCATGTTTTTGGGACAGAATTTTGTGGCGTTGCATAAAACTGTAAAACCATTTTCTCCCAGGTCTATTGTTAGTAAATGGTGTCTTTAAGTTCAATTCATCAACAAGTTTTTTTACTGAAGATAATAATCCTTCTCTATCCACAGGGAAGCCCATTTTTGAGGAAGCAAGTACCCACTCTACTAATAATTGTTCATTCTCATTACCCAAAATTGACAATGTACCACTGTGACCTAGTGACACCTCAGGAGATTTACCAGAAAATTTGTTTCTTAAAGTTGTCCATGGAATACTGTACATTTGACTTGCTTTTAAAGAGCTCATACCTGTTTAAAAACATAATTTTGTATTTGTTTTATCTATCCAGCACTAAAAGTATAAAGATCAGTGTATTTTACCTTCTTTCATTGCAGATAAAGCTAATTTTATTTTATTTGGCGAGTACTTAAATCTCTTGGCAACTGGTTTATTTTTTGTATGAGGTGCCATTTAAGCTAAAGAAATAGATTTAGGTTCTATTACTAATAATTATAAGATTTGCTCATTTTTAAATGTATATGGCCATAGAAGGAATTATGAAAATCCACCTATGGCCATCTAGTGGCCATAGGTGGATTTTAAACACAAAATAGTTTCCTCAATGGCCACATTACAAATTTAAATTAAAACATTTTTATTTGTAAATGTGTGAGTACTAAATAAAAGACAACAATATTACTTACCTATTATTGTAGCCAAGAACAATAAATAATAAAAAATTTGAGGAACAAAAATAAAATTCGATTGTATTATGCTTATCCGTTTTGTTAAGAATATTATGAAAAGTGATAACCAGAACATTTAAAAAATCATAAAATCTTTAAATTTTGTTGAACTGATAACATATTGGTATACCATATAACAGTGTAGCCAACTTAGTTTTGTACAATTATACTAGGTCTATACCATAGACCTATTAACTAATGGACAGCGCTTACCACACCACCCTGCCTACATTTCATGGGGACGAGATAGAGTGAGAGAGAAAGAACTATGGGTTTGGGCATATCATGGAGGACAATTGGCATTAAGTTTTTTCAGCCATGCGTATTAGCGTATTATCATTGTTTTATGATAATTATATCATAATAATTATTATAATAATAAACACTAATAATGTATTAGTAGAGCACTATAATAGCAGGTATGTGCATCCGCCATTTTGGTTGCAAAAGATTTCTGATAACCCATTATCATATTATCTTCATAAAATATTTTGTCATGGTCACCATCAGCTAGTCTATGCTTAATTAATGTTTCATTGGTTCATATTAATATATTATACTTAACTAAAGATCGTAAAAGTACTGAGCAGTAGTTAACTAATTTATATATTTGACCTGCGTTAATATATTATGGCTCGTTTGTCTACATTTGACGATTCAATACAGATTAAAGAAAATCAAATCATTGATGCAGATGAAAATATATCACCCAAGAATGTGTTGGATAATGACCCTAAAGAGGTATGTAAAATTGACTATGAAAATCGACAAACCAAGAAATAATCATTAATACACATTAAATATAATATTCAACATAATAGCTTATACTAAATCATCTACCAAGCAGCTGTAGACTATGAGTATTAAGAGTATGTCATACCCACATGTGTTGTCTCTTACCAATGCATAATATATCAAAATTTACTTCCTGCAATTCCAATTTTAAATATAAGAATAATATCTGTGTTCTCTCGTTGGGTTTTTACGATATTTTAATTTTGAAGTGAATATGAGTACCTATGTAAAATATGAATATTATAAAATGCACATAATTCACTTAAAAATTGAAATATCATAAAAACCCAATTAGAGACGAACATAGATGATCACAGATTCTTTCATTTAAGTTTGATAATAGTTAAATACCCNACAGTCCTAAAATAGTCTACAGTCGTATAAATAAATGTTTGTTTAATTTTTAATTGAATCATATGATGAACTTATTATTGTAAAAAACATGCAATAAAAGAAAAATTTGTGAACTTTAAATTATTATAAAGGTCTACATCAAAAAATTGAGTATTAGCCGACTTATAAGAGATTAAACAGCGAAAGTTGTATTACTCCCGTAAAATCGTATACATAGTAATCGGCGGCTGCGAAATTATGACGTCACACGTATTTTTCAAATGACTGCCGCAGGCTAAATAATAGTTGTAAATATATTTTAATGGTATCTCTGTTTTTATTTCACTTAATACTATATTTTAAAATAGACTTATTTTTTTGAGTGTTATGGTCCTTTAACTTTATTTAATTATTTATATCATGTTACTCGTATTTTAATAGAATAATATTATTTTACAGATATCATAAAAATTAAATTTTAAGTCACGTTTCTGTTGAATTTATTCACTCGACGACATGGAAACTTCATTTTCACTACTAATATCTGACTCTGTTCCTTTTGTTTTTATGGTTTTTATGTTGATGTCTGGAGGCAAAATCATTTCCAATACTTCTGGGTGAATATGTTTAATTTTTTTTTGAGGTAGTTGCCTTAGACTGGAAATTAATGGATCGGAACTTACTAAAAGTCTATTAAAAACATCCTCTAAATTTTTAATTCTAGAACATTTTTTTGAAAATCCTTCTCTATATTTTTTTATATCCTTATTTCTAGCTTCTTGTGACTCTTCCGAAAATTGACCAATTGGTAATATTGACAGTGCCTCAATTATTTGAGTTCCATGAATTAATATTTTGTGAACAGATGTTGGCATGTTATACCATGGATACTTGTCGACAAATTTTTGTGCAGTTAATATACAGAAATTATTAAACTTTTTCAAATCTATTTTGTATCCACTAGATATTGTTAGTAATACTATTTTAAAACGATTAATTATTTCAATATCTACTCCAGTAATAGATGACGACATTTCTGTATTTTCGAAAAATCGCCTCGCTGTGTTTCCGTCATTTGAAGTTCCATAACCACATTTAGGAATATCAACCAGTAGTCCTAATTTAGATTTAAAATCTTCTTGAATCCTTTTCTTATTTTCCAAAACTTTTCTTTTCTCTTCATCTCCACGCGCTTGCCACTTTTTGATACCAATTTTGTATGACAAATGTAACAAACACTCAAAAAATCGTATCCACGCATGCAAAATTGAAAGCCCAAACTTTAAATTTAAATCATTTGTTTTTATATCTATCATTTTTTCAATTTTATTAAAATCTTTAGATGTACTTCCACATATATAACACTTCATTGCAGACTTAGTTGAAGTGACTGAGTTACACACTTTACCATCAATCATAGTAAACATCAAAATATGTTTCACCATGATTTCAGTATCGTTAAAATGAAAAATAGATGGTTGAAGTTTTTCTATTTGATTTTCTATACACACCTTTTCTTGTAAAGTTATGTCTACGGTCTCATGTATAAATTGAATTTTAATTGGTCGACAATATCTGGGTGATGAAGGACGGGGATTTTGCCATAGTATTATCTTATTGGGGCCATCTATATCTCCACTAACTAATTGCAAAGGTACAACAGATGTAAAAAATATACTCGAGTCCGAGTCGCATTCACTATTAAAAACTTGTTTGTATTCACTTTGTTGAGAACTACCATCACAACCCCATTTGGAAATTAAATATAATTTTTCAAAATATTTATCACTCTCTGAATCAATAATACTACCCTGGCCCTGTGATTTTAAAATTCTTTGAGTAGTTATATCTAATAATGCTTGTAATTTCACTTCAGCACAACTTTCTGTTATTTGCAAACAAGATTTATCAGGATAACATTCATTTTTTGCGTATCTTAAAAGATGATATGCAGGATAAATATTACAACCATGTTTTTTTGCCTGTGTCCTAATTAAATTGTACTGATGCTTTGTCAACTGAGCCTCAATAAGCAAAGAAAGAGCTTCGTCATTAGAAATAACCTTAATTTTATTTTTACTGTCTTTATAAGATTTTTTGTACTTTGAAGCTCTTGTAGGTGTTGTACATGTAATATTTTTTATAACGTAAGCACTATCTACATTTCCAGATTTTCTTAGAGACATTTGAGCAGCATATGAAAGCATAGTTGGACTATATTGGGTACGTAATTGTTCCGTTTTTCTTCTTTTTGATCGATCACTACTATCATATCATAGATTTGCCCGACTGAGTTGAAATCTTTGAAGGAAAATGTATTTCAGTGTCTAACCAGATTTTATTTTTTGATAGAAATATGTTCTTTTTTCTCTGTGATGATTGCCATTTAGATTTAAACTCACTAATGAAGTATGATAATAATTTATTTAAGGAATTTTCTGGACATTCTGTTAATGTAACTAAACGTTTCTTTAAATGGTCAAATCGTGCATTAAAATGTTTAGCATTAATTTCTTGCATTATATGAAATAATGTTCTCCGACTTAAAGACATATGATTATCACCAGATCCTAAAATATTATAATATTATAACATTAGTATAAAAATACCAAGTGTAGTTTGAATAAAAACAATTTTAATACGTTTAATCACATGTATGTGAATCAAAAGTAATTTACACAATAAAGCGCGCAAGTATGCGCAATTGTTTTTTAATTTTTTTGAAACTGCATAACATACACTAAAAAAAGATAAGATTGTATGGACTCGGGCTATCTCGGAAGTTTACTAAAATTAATGATGAATTTTGTGTTTGTATATTTTATTTTAATTCTTGTATTTTTTATTAAAATTGTATATAAAAATATAAAGATAAATTGATTTTATATTTTATTAAACTTAAATACTATATACATACCTCCAGGTAACGAGTTCATTTTTTTTTTTCGTAAAAATAACTATACAACAAAAAATATCAGCTATGTTCTAACAAAACTTTTTGTACAGAATAATACCGACGTACGCATCGCATCTGTAATGCCATACTGTGGAGTATTATTGCAATACAATTAATACTGGTAACAACGTAAAATATTACGTAATTGCTTTAATATTAACTCTATTAGATAAACTATCAACAATTATCATTCTAGATGCATTTTGAAATTTCTAATTTTGGCCCGGTTTTTTTATTTTGTAATTCAAAATTTGTTTTATTATGATATGAGGAAGTTACTTAGTGAGACGTTTGGAACTGCTTGTTTTTTAAAATGTCTTGATAGTTCGCATCAAACTTCGTGCTTCCAATTAGCAGCGTAGCTTGTAAATGTTCGTCACTTAAGTTAGTTCTGTACTTAGATTTGACGTATTTCATTTTTGAAAATGTCTGTTCACATAAGTATATTGAGCTAAATATTAACATCATTTCACGCGCACACCGAAAGAAAAACCACAATCATAATAATAAAAAAGTATGTTAAATTGACAATAATCTTGTTAATATTGAGCCAACAAGATTTTGTTATCAATTTGATGATTTTTATTGTTTTTCAAACAGTCTTGTTTACCTAACCAATATACATTGTTAATCATACAGTTTCTATTGTGAAATCAACAATCATTATATGATTGGTTATATTAATTTGTATTGTAGAGTCAACCAACATATTGTTAATTAGGTATAGTCTCTTATTTAACCAACCAATATACATTGTTAATCATACAGTTTCTATTGTGAAATCAACAATCATTATATGATTGGTTATATTAATTTGTATTGTAGAGTCAACCAACATATTGTTAATTAGGTATAGTCTCTTATTTAACCAACCAATATACATTGTTAATCATACAGTTTCTATTGTGAAATCAACAATCATTATATGATTGGTTATATTAATTTGTATTGTAGAGTCAACCAACATATTGTTAATTAGGTATAGTCTCTTATTTAACCAACCAATATACATTGTTAATCATACAGTTTCTATTGTGAAATCAACAATCATTATATGATTGGTTATATTAATTTGTATTGTAGAGTCAACCAACATATTGTTAATTAGGTATAGTCTCTTATTTAACCAACCAATATACATTGTTAATCATACAGTTTCTATTGTGAAATCAACAATCATTATATGATTGGTTATATTAATTTGTATTGTAGAGTCAACCAACATATTGTTAATTAGGTATAGTCTCTTATTTAACCAACCAATATACATTGTTAATCATACAGTTTCTATTGTGAAATCAACAATCATTATATGATTGGTTATATTAATTTGTATTGTAGAGTCAACCAACATATTGTTAATTAGGTATAGTCTCTTATTTAACCAACCAATATACATTGTTAATCATACAGTTTCTATTGTGAAATCAACAATCATTATATGATTGGTTATATTAATTTGTATTGTAGAGTCAACCAACATATTGTTAATTAGGTATAGTCTCTTATTTAACCAACCAATATACATTGTTAATCATACAGTTTCTATTGTGAAATCAACAATCATTATATGATTGGTTATATTAATTTGTATTGTAGAGTCAACCAACATATTGTTAATTAGGTATAGTCTCTTATTTAACCAACCAATATACATTGTTAATCATACAGTTTCTATTGTGAAATCAACAATCATTATATGATTGGTTATATTAATTTGTATTGTAGAGTCAACCAACATATTGTTAATTAGGTATAGTCTCTTATTTAACCAACCAATATACATTGTTAATCATACACTTTTAGTTGTAAAATCAACAATCATTAAAATATGATTGGTTATATTTTTATTGTAGAATCAACCAACATATTGTTAATTAGGTATAAAGTTTCTTGTTCAACCAACCAATATACATTGTTAATTATACAGTTTCTATTATACCATTAACAATTATTTTAGGATTGGTAATACTAGTTATAAAAAAAATAATTATATTTGTCTTAAATCGGATAATATTTGTCCAAGAGTATGACACGGTTTATCAAATTTTGTGTTTAAATTATATAAATATTTTTGAATAAATAACCAAGTAATACAGGATTCAATTGGATACTCTAAGTTAAACAAATGAATCAATTTGAAACATACATCAATCGCATTAATTATTGAGAACACTTTATATTTTATAGAATCAAAGAAAACAATTGTTTCTTTTGGATGTATTGGTGAACCAACTATTAACCCTTTGACGAGTGGATATAATTTGGTATCGATTACCCAGAGAGTAAATTGTTTTTATAAAAATATTGGTATTTTTCTTAAAGTAAAGACGTCAATTGACGTTTTAGATATTTGTGTTACAATAGTAAAGACGTCATTTGACGTTTTAGATATTTGCGTTCAAATAGTAAAGACGTCAATTGACGTCCTACGGTTTTTATAATGTATATTGAATATACTATTTTTATCGTTTTTGATTGTAATTAAAAAAAAAAAATGGTATACCTACCTATATGAAAAACTATATTATAAACAGTACAAATCCATATTCTTTGAATAAAAATAAAAAGTATTAAAACGTAATAAAACGTAATTCAATTTATTAAAAAATTAAAAGAAAAAGAAAATTGAATAAATTCAAATAAAAATAATAACCTTTTTTCAATCAAAATGTAACAAAACTATTGTTTGAATATAAACAATTAATAAATTCAAATAAAAATAATAACCTTTTTTAACAATGAAAATGTAACAAAACTATTGTTTGAATAAAAACAATTAATAAATTCAAATAAAAATCACTTTTTGGAAAGAATACAGTATATACCTAATATGTATAATAATATTAATAATAAAATAATAATAATATATATAATAATAACAGTTTTATAAAAATAAATAAATGGAATAAAATTAATACTTTTGTTTTGTATGGTAATTTTGAAAACATGGCTCTAAACATAGCGCCTTTCCACATTCTTTGCACTCATATGCTGTGTCTTTTCTACACTGGGCATCTAACTTAGTTTGAGAATGAACATGGCATTTTTTTTGAATTCTACTTTTTCCTTCAGGTGGTATTATGCGTGATGGGAAATGACGTTCTGTGAGACGAGTGGGATAATCTCCTATAATTTTCCTTCCTGGACGACTTTGACTTATATTAACTGTACCAGAAGAGTAAGTCTGAAGTAACTGTTCAATTAATTTTAAACGATATTCAGGTAATTTCAATTTAGTTTCCTTCAGAGAATTATACACAATGCCAGAATTGAGAATAGATAAATCAAGTAAATGAAAAAAAAACTTCTTATACCATTTTATAGACCTTCTGGATGTATTATTGAACGACATCTGCATATCAGATTTATCAATGAGACCCATATTTACATTGTAATCTAATATGCAGTCAGGTTTTTTAATTTTATTTCCTACACGGTCAGTTTTATTTGTCACTGTCATTTTTGTGTTGTGTACAGTTGAAAGCATATGGACATCTCTTTTGTCCTTCCATTTACAAGTCATCATGCCTTTTGTTATAGCTGATATACACTGACCAGGAGCTAATTTTGTTGGGAACGTGGGAATACCTTTTCTATTATTCTTAACTGTACCACAGGCACCAGTGTTATGTTCTGACAAATATTGGTACAGTAATGGAGAAGAATACCAATTGTCCATATAAATAATATGACTTTTATTTAAATATGGTTCCATCAAAGTTGATATAACTGAACCTGATTGTTGCAGTGATTCATTAAAATGTATATGTTTGTTATCACCTGTATAAACTAAATAGTCCAAAACATAACCTGTTTTGCAATCACAAAGGACAAATAATTTGATTCCGAAACGATGCCTCTTAGAAGGTATGTATTGTTTGAACTTAAGTCTCCCTTTCCACTCAACTATACTCTCATCAACACATACCTTCTGGTATGGTTTAAAAACTGAGCGAAATTTTATTCTAAGAGATTCGATTATTGTATCAATTTTAAAAAGCCTGTTACCTTGTACTTGATTTTGGTTATCACAAAAATGTAATAACCTAAGTATTATTAAATACCTATCTTGACTCATCATTTTACCAAATATAGGAGACAATAGTAGTGGTGATGTAGACCAATAATCTTTTATGTTATTTTTCTTTTGGTGTGCCATCAAAAGTGTTAAAGCAAAAAAAGTATACATTTCATTTACACTGGTTTCCTTCCATTTTTTTAGTTTAGAGTGCTGTTTTAAAACTTTATTTTTCATTATAAAATGAAAAAATTTGTTTGTTTCTTCAACAATATGTTGAACTAAGTGTTCATCAAAAATCATTTTAAAAATATCCAACTCAGAAAATTCAGGTGGTAAATCATCAATAAAATCTAAATTTACACCAGACTGGGAATCATTAAAATTGAATTTTTTTGGAATAAATTTAGAACATGCATCTTCATTAAAGTTCCACTGACCAGAAAACACTTGTTTTGGGGAATTTTGGTTTTTACCTTTTTTACTGCGTTTATTTGCACCGCTTATGTTGTCACTAATATTATTTCTTGTATTTTTTATACTTTCATCAACATCCATAAGACCATTGGAAATATTTGAAATGTTAACATCATTATCAATAAATATAGGCAAATTTTCAATATCTATAAAATCTATATCAGAATTAATAGAAATTTCTGGAGAACTAGCAAAACAATACATGTCCTGGTCATCATTAGAAATATTAGAGGTGGGAAACTGGCTGGAAAGATTCATTGAAGTATTTACTGGAGTACTGCACAATTTTGAAACTAATTTTTCTCTGATCGTTTTTACTAAACTATCATCCTCCAATTCAGAATCTGATGTGTCGCCATCCCAAGACCAGACGTCATCTTCTTCGTCTTCTGATTCAGCATTGGTAATTAATTCATTTATTTGATCTCGTGAAAGTGAAGACATTGTAAAAATAATAAACGTAGTAGGTAGATAGTTGGTTCAATATACCTTATAACTATTAAACTATTTATTATGAATTAGACATCTAATTAACATAAAAAATACAATATTTTTCTCCGTTCGGAACGTATCAATCAAATTATAATATTATTGTTATGAACTATATTGTGATAAAGGAAATTAAATGTTTTGGCGGGTAGATCCACAGCTTCTGTCTTATCTGATGTGAAAAACAACAATGTAATTATATATTATATCACAGTGTAGGCAACAACAATACACATAATGAACACCTTAAATTAATTTTTATTTTATTATTAAGTGAACACTGATAATTATATTATTCTCTTTGACTTTCATAGCCAATAGATAGGAGTACATATTTTATTATCACGTACATATTGATAATATCAACACAGTTTTCTTAAAAATTCGTTAAACACAGAGATAACCGAAAAACGTCAATTGACGTCTTTACTCTACGGGCCATAATAAGAAAAAACGTCAATTGACGTCTTTACTCGTCAAAGGGTTAAGATAAACGGTTGAATAGGATTGTTTTCATTGCGCCGTAGAGTGATGTATTCCTCAATTTCACAAACCGAATTCTTAAAAATCATGAAGCTA